>NC_134406.1:174303556-174603556 GCF_038048845.1 Mixophyes fleayi
AAGGTGTGCGCTTTGCGATCTTTTGATACATGTACACTTCTTTTACTGGTTTGCTGCTGGAAGAAAAATACATCAAAATATGAAAAGAATGCTTAAACACAATGCAAATTAAGCTAACTAAAAGCATATATTAATGTTAAATTTAAATTAGAAAAAACAATTTGGCAAATTATATCGAGTTGATGCATAACAAATCAGCACATCTCTTAATGCTGTTGTTTTACACTTTGCCCACTCGTAACATCACACTGCAACATTAAATGACTTGTAGCAAAGTTTGAAACTGAAGATGGCTAAATACTTTGTCTTCTCTCAAAATATTTTTCATGTATGTAAACAGCAAGGAAAATAAAATGTATAATATTACGCCGCTAAATGATAAAGAAACATTATTGTAAAAGATAAAGAAATAGTTGATCTTTTAAATATGTTTTCTTCATCTGTAATCAAACAGGAAAAAATACAAAAAAATAGGTTGTATAGCAATAGACTATGTACACAATTAAATGTCTACTACCGGTGGAGGTGCAGTTATGACAAACAAAATTGACAGATAAAGTACTGAGCCCAGATGACGTATACCCATTACCCACGTGTGCTAAAGGAACTAAGTTCGGTAACTAATGGGCCTCCTTTTCCTACATCTATGGACTGCCTCATAAACATGTCAGTATCACAAGATGGGTGTAAAGCAGATATGAAACTAATCTTTAAAAGGGAAATAAAATCAGAACCATGCAATCATAGACCTGTGAACTTGAGGTAAGTTTAAAACTGGATCTTGGTAGTGCCATTATATATCATTTAATATATTTAAGATATATTAGTATTTGTGAAAGCATTCAATGCTTTTCCACATAGCAGTCTGGTACATACTCAGAGAAAAACAAGCCCGTGCTCGGTATATCCCATATTGTATATGGTACCAGCTGCTTGGCAATAAGCCCGCACTCGGTATATCCCATATTGTATGTGGTACCAGCTGTGTGGCAATATAAATGCCCAAATATGTATATAAAACAAAAAGACAGTTGCCAGTGCTTATCCTTTTCACTGCATATCTGTGTGTGTCTAGCAAAATGAAAACATGAGGTTTTAGTGATCAAAAGACTTAAGCCTGCATCCCAACGTCAAGGGCACCTCATTATATGCAGGTCCTACACTGACCTATATGCTTTAAACACCATTAAAATGCAGTTAAAATCAGATGCACTCACCTCTCAGGGTTTACATCTAGCAAAGGCTGGCTTGTGAGCCACACCCAAATGTGCCTTTAATAGGCTTGATGGACAGCTGCTATGACAAAAAGGCAATATTTTGAAACAAAACCAGAGAAAAACAAGCCCGCGCTCTGTATATCCCACATTTTATATGGTACCAGCTGCTTGGCAATAAGCCCGCGCTCGGTATATCCCATATTGTATGTGGTACCAGCTGCATGGCAATATAAATGCCAAAATATGTATACAAAACAAAAAGACAGTTGCCAGCACTTATCCTTTTCACTTGGTCTAGACAAAAAAAGAAATGTACATGGGCATAGAACTGGATAAAAGGTTGAAAACAAAGAATTGTTATAAATGGAACATATTCAGACTGGGTGAAGTTATTAGTGGTGTCCGAATTTGGTCCTGTTCTTTTCCATCTTTTTCTAAAGACTTTACAGATGGTCTAGAATGTAAGATGATCTTATTTGCTTATGACACTAATTTATTTAGGGCTATTAACACAAAGCAGGTTAGTAATATAATACGAATAAATGTAGGTTTATACACCTAGGCTGTGGTATTAACCTTGCTACTTACACATTAAATTTAATACAATTGGATACAATGGAAATGGAAAAGGAAATGGGGATACTGTTTGACAGAAAGCTGAATTAAATCCTGGGATGCATAAAAAGGGAGTTAAGTGCATGTAATAAATGTATGTTACTACTTCGACTATATCCTGGGCATCTTCCTGTAAGAATAATGAAGGGAAACCTGAGAGGGTTCAGAGGTGGTCAACCCCAATAATAGATTGAAAGGAAGAGCTCAATTATGGAAAAGGCCAAACTAGCTTTATTTATTTACCTTGGCAAAAAGCATCTTAGAGGTGATCTAATTAGTATGAATAATAATATTCAAGGTCAAGACAAAGAACTTTTTGTACAAAGGATCATAGAGAGAACAAGGAGTAATCAATTGCAAATGGAACAAAGATGATTTCACCATCAGCAAACGAAGCGGTTATTTACTATAATGCAGACAGAGCTGTGGAGCTGATTACTACATGAGGCAGTGATGGCAAATTCACCAGCAGAAATAAAAAAACATATAAGAAATGGTATCTGTGGCTATAATTAGTAGAGGACATTATCAGGTTCCTTGGTCCAAGGAATTTATTTAATTGTGTACCTGTACACCTGGTAAATAATGATTATGTAAAGCAACAAGAAAAAGTGTCCAGGTCAGGTATTTTATTGATGCTTATGGTTATCAACTATTTTATATTTTAATGTTGTAAACTCCAAACTATACTAATACAAGTGCAGGTGGAAGAATATATGTAACCCATGTCTCAGATCTAAATCATGATCTGCAATTTATGCAAAGTTTCTCTGCCATGTGATTAATAATGCCAAAAAAAGTCACTTTTTACAGTTTATAAATAATTTTCAGCTATTTCTCAGTGGATTTTCAAAGTGTTAAGTGATCATTTAAGGACATAAATCAGTAGTCTGAATGGTTTTATAGAAGGCATGTATGCTTAATAGTCATATTAAATGTCTATTGTCATCCTCAATTCTATATTTATGTTGACTATTATATTTAGCATGTCATCTCTATTTTGGCATGCTGCACTCAGATACATATTGTATGTGGGAGAGTGGAGCCTACCCGCTGCTTATTCTACACAGCTAGGCAACATCAGGGGATAATTAGTTACTGTACTTAGTTCCTTTAGCACACATGGGTGAGTCCAGTTCTTTATCTGTCAGTTTTGTTTAGCCTAACTGCACCTTCTACTATTTTAGTAACATTTAACTTTGTGCATAGACTATTGCTGTATTGCCTATTTTCTGGTGTTTTTTAAAATAACAATTCTCTACCTGTGCTACACTTAAGTAGCATTTTATAATTTATGCTATTCAGTTATTATTAATGCAATGGAACTGGACTGGCACCTTAAGCGTGGATTTAAATTTCAAACTTATCTTTCAACTTTATGAAGACAGTCTGTGTCCAGATTTTTTAATTACCAAATCTGCTAGCTTGACTAATTTTATACTTCACAATTGTAAGAATTTTCACACTATATATGATTCTTGTATTTTGCATCCAAGTTAATATTCCAGCTAGTCTGATACGGGAGTATCATATTTTTTGTGTGTTTTGTTGTTTCTCTCAGTCTCTCCTTTTTTCAGTTTCTGTCAGTCACTGTCTTAGTGCTGGAAAATGCCAACCTAGTTCTTTAACACACTTCAAACTTAAAATTAAGAAAGAAACTGCACTTTAATGTAATTGCACTACAGGCAATTACGCTTCTAAAATGTCACATAATATAAAAGCAGCAAAGTGTATTTGTTGTAATATTTAAGGAGACAAAAAGGCAGCAATATGTCTCATTGCCTTTATTCTGGCAAGTATGAATAAGAAACACAGGATTGCATAATTCTTGACATTATAAGGGCATCACTAATCACATACATAAAACCAAATAGGATAAACATTCACATACTTAAGGACACTTCTTACACTTCTTACACTGTCCAATTGGTGAACTTGAATTTATTCCTCTTCTCAACAGTCACTTTAATACCTTTTTTGTTGGCTAATATGGTCTTAAAATTTAACTCTTTGAGCAAATATGGAACAAACTGTGATATTATAAATCAGGTTTATATTTACCAAAGTGTAAACTTGAGTCAAATAAAATCAATATATAAATAACTGTGGTTGCAGATTTTGTGTTGTGCCAAAGATGACAAATGTCTCAAATTTGACAGCTATCACGTCACACTTTAAAGGAGCAAGTAAAGCCACTATTTGACGTTAATAGATATCAAACACTGTGTATTGATGAACTAAATAGTATATATGAAATAACTGGAGTAATTTTACTTTAACTAAATATATCAATATTTTTCGATATTTTAAGAGAGAGGTGCTTCTCTAAGAAGGGAGAGTGGCTCATTTAGAGTTGGACCCATTTGCATCCAAATTGTGCATGTAAAATGTGCATAGACTATTTATAAGTGCTGCCAAAATTGATCAGTTGCATTTTTATGCTGAGTTGCAAATATAGTAAGATACATGCAACTCAAAAAACTATCTCAGAATTCATCCCCATTAAAATACAATTAAAGCGCTTCAAGGTCAAAACTCACTCACATCAGTCCCTGCCCCATTGGGGCTTACAGTCTAAATTTTCTAACACACACACACACACACACACACACACACACACATACAGATAGACACACACACGCACACAGACAGACTAAGGTCAATTTGTTAGCAGCTAATTAACCATCCAGTATGTTTTTGGAGTGTGGGAGGAAACCGGAGTACCCGGAGGAAACCCACACAAACACGGGGAGAATATGCAAACTCCTAAATAAATAATATTTTTAATATGGGTCACTAATAGTCCCAGCAAGCCCTGGCAGAAAATAAGCTGCTTTGGTATGCTGGTGCTTTAAGAAGTGCCAGCATACTCATGGCTGCCAGAGCATACTGTTTTTTTTTAGAACTACAAGCATCAGCATGCCTTGGCATATGTGTGGCTTAGTGCAGTGGATTCCAAACTTTCTCAGTTTAAGGCACTCCTAAGCCAAAATAATTACCATGTAGTCCTCCGCCTTGCTTGATACTGACCCTGGCCGTAGCACCCCTGTGGGATCGCCATGGGACCCCTGTGTGATCGCCGCAGCACCCCTGTGAGATCGCCGCAGCACCCCTGTGAGATCGCCGTGGCACACAGTTTTGGAACCACTGGATTAGTGGTTAGCACTTCTGCCTTACAGCACTAGGGTCATGAGTTCCAATCCCAACCATGGCCTTATCTGTGTGGAGTTTGTATGTTCTCCCCGTGTGTGGGTTTCCATCGGGTGCTCCAGTTTCTTCTAACACTCCAAAAACATACTAATAGGTTAATTGGCTGCAATCAAATTGACCTTAGTCCCTCTTAGGGAATTTAGACTGTAAGTTCATATAAAGCAGGGACTCATGTGAGTGAGTTCTCTGTACAGCGCTGTGGAATTAGTGGCGCTACATAGTAACATAGTTTATGAGGTTGAAAAAAGACACCAGTCCATCAAGTTCAACCTATTTTGGATCTCCTGCGATCCTGCACTTATATTTGAAATTCATCCAGAGTAAGCAACCGCCAATCTGTTTCAATCGTGAAAATCCCCCCAGACTCAATATTGCAGTCCTAGTTTTACCCTATATCCACTACTATCCTACATTTTAATTAACGGTCATATCCCTGGATACACCTGTCCGCTAAAAATTTGTCTAGCCCTTTCTTAAACATATCTATTGAATCTACCATCACAACCTTCCCTGGCAATGAATTCCATATCTTTACTGCCCTTACTGTAAAGAACCCCTTCCTTTGCTGGTTGTGAAATTTCCTCTCCTCTAAACTTAGGGGATGACCACGTGTTGTGTGTATAGTCCTTGGGGTAAAAAGTTCCCATGAAAGTTCTCTGTATTGACCCCTAATGTATTTGTGCATAGTAATCATATCTCCCCTTAGATGCCTCTTTTCTAAAGTAAACATGCCTAAACTGGCTAACCTTTCCTCATAACTTAATGACTCCATACCCTTTATAAATTTTGTCACCCTTCTCTGAACCCTTTCTAGTTCCAAATTATCTTTTTTATAGAGTAGTGCCCAGAACTGTACTGCATATTCAAGATGAGGTCTTACCAACAATTTATACAGTGGCAAAATTACACTGTCTTCCCTTGCATCTATGCCCCTTTATATGCATGCCAATACTTTGTTTGCCCTTGCAGCTGCTGCTTGCCATTGAGCACTATTGCTAAGTCTACTGTCTACGAGCACTCCCAAATCCTTTTCCATTATAGATTCTCCTAAATTAATTCCATTTAATTTATAGATTGCGTTCTTGTTTCTGATCCCTGAATGCATAACCTTACATTTATCTGTGTTAAACCTCATATTCCATTTGGCCGCCCAATCCTCCAGTTTATTTAAGTCCCTCTGTAGAGAAGCTACATCTTGCTCTGATTTTATTATCTTACAGAGTTTAGTGTCATCTGCAAAAATAGTAACTTTACTCTTTAAACCAGTGATGGCTAACCTTTTCAGCTTGGTGTGTCAAAAATCGGAAAAAAGTGTAGCCTTCCTTGGGTCACGTGTCATTTCAAGAAAAAAAAAAATGTGTGTGTATATATATATATATATATATGTAGACAACAAGATATAAACACTGGCGCTCAATGCAGTATTGTATAAATGAAGTGATAAAGTTAAACCCACATATACACCTCTTCCATGTGAGGAGGCAGCCTTCCTTCAAAACTCTGGCTGGTAAGGCCGAAAATAGATGTGGTAGGTGCAACAGAAGGAGGGCGCAATAGTGATGTTAACAGATTATACTGAACAAGGTGGGTACAGAATAGGTTGGCATAAGGATGTGATACAAATCTCTGGGTTGGTATCCAACAATAATGTAGTTGAACCAGTTCACAAATCCAAATGCTAGACAGAATGTTCAAGCATGACAGTCACTGATGTAAAGATAGTCAATTTCTAATGCCACAGTATGAGGTGTGCTAGCTAACCATATGGAGCTTGTTGAACAGAAGTAATACTGTTTGCGATTCAACAGATAGACAGAAATAAGTGGAATTGCGTGTAATGATACAGTTCACCAGATAACAAATCAAATAGGTGGGAGCGTACCAGAAAGTAAAATAAAACCAGCTTATCTGTATCAGGGTCTCCGACAGGAAATCTCAGCTCCGTCTGGTGTGTCAGGAACAGGCAAAACAACAACTGCAGTATACAGTAGTTCTTAGCCTCAGGCAGCCGTCCCCATACAGTCACCGCTCACAGTCTCCAATTAACCGTAATAGTAGAGATAGAGGAGCCATATAGTGTAGTAATTTATGTACAAAAAATTTATTCAGAAATCATATAAATGCACACTCACATTTAACAAGATAATAGTAAGCTTATCTGTAATTAGGCAGTAGGTCAGCTTGTACCAGTATGGATCCCTGGAGAGCTTTACAGGTATTACCAACGATCTCCACACAGAAGTATCAGGGTATACCCAATAGATGTCCAGGGTAGTAGTGTGACCTACACAAGCTTATAGCTAAGTGATGGGGCCTCAACGCGTTTCGTCTTGACAGACTTCTTCAGGAGGAAAAAACAAGTGCCCACTCTCAGGGCTTGTTTAAATACCATGTATGGTGGCCATTTTGCGCATGCGCAGTGCGCGGACTCTACTGCGCATGCGCAGTGCGCAGGTGCTACTGCGCATGCGCGGGACACCCGCGACTACGCGGGTGCTACAGGATGGATGATACTCTAAAGGTATCTATAGACATGTGGGGCAGAGTCTCTGGGCCCAAGTGGATCAAGTCTAGTGTCCTATATAAGTTAAAAGGTCCAGGAAAAGGTTGATGAAACCGAGTGCGGCGGCCATCTTGGATAAGGGCATCTAACATAGATTGTCATCAAGTAGAGTCTACAGTGGCCATTTTAAGTCAGGGTGCCATAGTGATCATTACTTGCACAGTAAGATAATGCAGATTAAAATGTTGTTTAAACACAAATGATGAATAAAACATATTAACGTTAAAAGAGAATGGGATATTCAATTTATCGAAACACCAACTCAGTAGCTCAGAACTTTCACTGTTGAGCAAGGGACTCTCTTTCGCCCCTACACACAAACCCAACAAATTCCAGATGTTTATAGACATTAATAAATATACTAGGAAATTAACGCTAAAACGACATTTTGCTAGAAAGGATACAGCCATCACCTCCAATTATGAAAATATGTCCAAGTCAGGTCTAAAACCCACCTCTAAGTTTTATCCTTTAGAATCTAGGAGTAGCCATATCGATCTTTTTCAGGAATTGGTAACTAAAGATTTATGTAGAGAAAATTACAACAACCCGAAAACCTCCAATCTCACCAAACAGGAACTTTTAGCTATGGATACCCTAGCCCATAACAAAGAAATAATAATCAAACAGGCTGATAAAGGGGGAGGAGTGGTCTTACTAGATAGATCAGCATACATAGAAGAAGCGGAGAGGTTATTGAACGATGCAGCCTCCTACACCAAACTACAAACTGACCCTACCATAGACTATATATCTCAACTAAGAAATACTCTTCTAAAAGGTTTACGCAATAACGTACTAACCAAAGATGAATATCAATATTCACTAGTTCTGAACCCCATCATCCCTGTATTCTATTTTCTACCAAAAATCCACAAGACACTCACTAAACCCCCTAGTAGACCTATAGTGGCCGGTATAGATTCCCTCACATCCCATATTTCTGAATATGTTAACATTTTTCTTAATAAATACGTTGTCAAGCTTGAATCCTATCTTAAGGACACGACTAGTGTTTTAAGCCTCTTTGAGGATTTCTGTTGGAACCCAAACTATACTTGGCTCACCATTGATGTGCAATCACTATACACAGCAATTGAGCATGACAAGGGTATCAAAGCTTGTAGAGAATTTTTAGATCCGGACCCTAATCTCTCTTTAGAACATAAGGATTTTCTGTGCGAACTGATGGAATTCATCCTAACCCACAATTATTTTAAATTCTCAGATACCTTCTATCTCCAGACCTGTGGCACGGCTATGGGCACGATTTTTGCGCCCAGCTTCGCCAATTTGTTCATGGGAAGCTGGGAACGTGAATATATATATAAACCTAACCCCTTTTCACAATGCATCAAAGTTTACAAGAGATATATAGATGATATCCTGATGGTTTGGGAAGGTGACGAGGAATCCATCAATTCATTCCTTACATACATTGGTATTAATAATTATAATCTTAAATTCACAGCTAACCGGAGTACTACTAACATCGAATATCTAGATCTAGTACTGACAGGTACTAATGATAAGGTTGAAACGAAGAATTTTGTTAAAACAGTTGACACTAATAGTTACCTCCACTATAAGAGCGGCCATGTAAGAAAATGGAAATCGAACATCCCATACTCCCAATTCTATAGGATTAAAAGAAACTGCAGTAGTGACTCCCAATGTAGGGAGCAACTACATATGTATGCACAACGATTTCAGGAAAGAGGGTACCCAGACAAACTTATTTCAGAAGCACTGACGAAAATAGAAGGGGTCAACAGAACTGACCTTCTACAACATAAAATCAGAAGGAACGTATCCCTTTTATCACCAATTATAATTCCTGTGAGAATAGAATAAGGTCTACCATCTCCAAACATTGGGAGATTTTACGTATGGACCCCATTTTAGCCACCATTCTTCCCACAAGACCTGACATCATTTTCCGTAAAAATAGGAACTTGAAAGATGCTCTGGCACCTAGCATGCTATCCGACATTCATACTAACACTTCCAATACATTTCCAGCGGTGAAGGGTTTTAACAAGTGCAGCCACTGCAATATTTGCAAGTTTGCAAGCCCCGATAAGAAAGTTTTTTATAACTATGACAACAGCCAGAAGTTTAACATAAAAGAATTTATGAATTGCCAAACATCCTCTGTTATATACCTGCTAGAATGTTCTTGTGGTCTTAAATACATTGGTAAAACAAAAAGACCACTAAAACTTAGAATCCAGGAACATGTTCGAAATATTAAAAACAAAATCGAATCCCATTCTGTTTCGAGACATTTTAACAAGAAACATAACTCTGACCCTAACCATCTGACATTTAAGGGAATAGAAAATGTACGCTTAGGATGCCGAGGAGGCGATCTCCAGTCCAAACTCTCCAAAAGGGAGATGTTTTGGATCTTTCAGCTGAACACCCTCACCCCCCATGGTCTCAATGAAGGCTATGAAATTGCACCTTTCTTATAGTAATGTTTCCTATTTCACTTGATCAAGACGTCCATCAACACCAGGGGGTTAACTGGGGTTGATGGCGATCTATGCATAGAAGCACCATTATTTTATGGTGTTTGAGGTGCTTATGTTGGCACTGATTTGTCTGTATTTTTAGCTGTATTTATTTTTTAATACTGTTGCCTTATTATCTTTTAGCACATATTTATTTTTTTAAGCATATGTCCTTAGCTGCAGTTCATGTACTGTTTTATATACGCAGTGATTCTTATATGTTTAATATGTTTTATTCATCATTTGTGTTTAAACAACATTTTAATCTGCATTATCTTACTGTGCAAGTAATGATCACTATGGCACCCTGACTTAAAATGGCCACTGTAGACTCTACTTGATGACAATCTATGTTAGATGCCCTTATCCAAGATGGCCGCCGCACTCGGTTTCATCAACCTTTTCCTGGACCTTTTAACTTATATAGGACACTAGACTTGATCCACTTGGGCCCAGAGACTCTGCCCCACATGTCTATAGATACCTTTAGAGTATCATCCATCCTGTAGCACCCGCGTAGTCGCGGGTGTCCCGCGCATGCGCAGTAGCACCTGCGCACTGCGCATGCGCAGTAGAGTCCGCGCACTGCGCATGCGCAAAATGGCCACCATACATGGTATTTAAACAAGCCCTGAGAGTGGGCACTTGTTTTTTCCTCCTGAAGAAGTCTGTCAAGACGAAACGCGTTGAGGCCCCATCACTTAGCTATAAGCTTGTGTAGGTCACACTACTACCCTGGACATCTATTGGGTATACCCTGATACTTCTGTGTGGAGATCGTTGGTAATACCTGTAAAGCTCTCCAGGGATCCATACTGGTACAAGCTGACCTACTGCCTAATTACAGATAAGCTTACTATTATCTTGTTAAATGTGAGTGTGCATTTATATGATTTCTGAATAAATTTTTTGTACATAAATTACTACACTATATGGCTCCTCTATCTCTACTATTACGGTTAATTGGAGACTGTGAGCGGTGACTGTATGGGGACGGCTGCCTGAGGCTAAGAACTACTGTATACTGCAGTTGCTGTTTTGCCTGTTCCTGACACACCAGACGGAGCTGAGATTTCCTGTCGGAGACCCTGATACAGATAAGCTGGTTTTATTTTACTTTCTGGTACGCTCCCACCTATTTGATTTGTTATCTGGTGAACTGTATCATTACACGCAATTCCACTTATTTCTGTCTATCTGTTGAATCGCAAACAGTATTACTTCTGTTCAACAAGCTCCATATGGTTAGCTAGCACACCTCATACTGTGGCATTAGAAATTGACTATCTTTACATCAGTGACTGTCATGCTTGAACATTCTGTCTAGCATTTGGATTTGTGAACTGGTTCAACTACATTATTGTTGGATACCAACCCAGAGATTTGTATCACATCCTTATGCCAACCTATTCTGTACCCACCTTGTTCAGTATAATCTGTTAACATCACTATTGCGCCCTCCTTCTGTTGCACCTACCACATATATATATATATATATATATATATAAAGTAAGATATATATGGTGAAGGGCGGCGCCTTCAGGTGTATACAATGTATATAAACATATAAGCACAGATGTACACAAAATAGTCCAGAGGAGTTAAAACAGGACGGTGTCTGTATAAATGCACCGCAAGTGACTCATAAATACTGAAGTGCAGGATATAGTTGATCTGTATATTGATCGTGCAGAATAATAATAGGTGGTGTGCGTACCAGATATATAAAATCAAACCGCTTATCTGTATAGTAGCTCCTTAGAAATCCCGGAGTATGATCTGCAACCAAATCTCCTTAACGATGGATATAATGTATGTTCTAAAACAACCGCGACACCAAACTTATCCGCTCATCATAAAAAGGAAATATATAAGAAGCCATATGGTGTAGTATTTTATATAAACATTTTATTCAGGTATAGCATTTAAAGTGCAAACTCACAATATATATGCTTTAAATAGGCTTATCTGTAAATAACTGGTCTGCAGTCTCATCCCCTTAGATAGTAGAAATCTCTCAGCAGGCTCCACACAGAAGCTCGGTGCAGGATATTCTAACGGTATGTGTCTCAGGGTGTAGCAGTATAGCCAGTAATCTTCCAGATATGGTATAGGGGCTCAACGCATTTCGTTCAGTCAATGAACTCTCCAGTCAGCAGGTAGATGATCTCCAGGGTGAGATTTAATATCCTCTCACTCCTGTCCTTGTCCATCGTCAGGGAATCAGTGATTTACAAAGAATGGGTTTCACCTTCAGATAACTTCTAGTAAAATATTCTCTGGTTCCTCACAGCTCAGTGGTTTCCACCTTGTACAGGGCCCGGATGTTATATATATATATATATATATATTTGTCATTGGGCTACAGGGTGAAACCAGATACTGGCCATTGTATTGTATTGTATTATAGGATTAAAAAAGTAGAGGAATCCTCTACTTTTTTAATCCTATAATACAATATTTATATATAATTACACAGCTCTGCATACCCTGCAGGCTCGCCAGAAATAGAGTCCTTTGTCTATTAATAAAAACACTACATAAGCCAATTTACACCCTTAGAAACTTTTTGCAGACGTAAATCCCTTCCCACTGGTTTAATCTCTACCTTTTACAGCATCATGGTGGCATTTCGTCAACCTGCCAAAGATCGCTATGAGCTGAAGTGGGAAGAAGACCTTGGCGGTGAACTGGAGATAGAGGAATGGGCTAAGATCAGGTCAGGAGTCGCCAAGAGCTCTATCTGTGTCCGTACCAAGGAGAACTCGTATAAACTCTTATATAGATGGTATTTGGTCCCAACCCGCCTGAAAGCCATATATCCTGACTCCTCTAGTCAATGTTGGAGACTATGTGGGCAAGAAGGCTCATTCCAACACATTTGGTGGTCCTGTCCGAGACTTGTGGAATTCTCGCGGAAAATTCACAATTTAATTAACAGAGTCACCTCAGTAAAACTCCCTCCCTGCCCCTCATACTCACTATTACATAGGCCTATACCGGACGTTAACAAATATACAATGGCGCTTATAGGCCATATACTCAATGCAGCTAAATGCGCAATAGCAGCAAATTGGAAACATCTAGAATCCCCATCGCTGCCTGAAATTATCAACAGAATATGGCAGACATATAGCTGTGAACACATTACAAGCATTCTCAATGACCGTCCCAATAAATTTTGCGCGATTTGGGATCCTTGGCTCACCTCCTATGGTACAGAGCAACCAAGGCCTGTTTATAATGGAGACTAATGCATATAGCGTCTGAAGACGTTCAACATATGGTATATACTGGTAATACATCTGGATGCCAAGTTGGGTGCTCCTCTTCCTTCCCCCTCTAACCATACTAACATCTTTTCCTTTCCTTCCCCCCTTTCCTCCCCCCTCCCCCCTCCCCCCGTCCCCCGCTTTCTCTCTTTTCTTTCACTCTCTATGCTTTTACTGTTATTGACAAAAGCTTACATTGTTCTTCTCATTTGTAAGGTGTTTGTTGTTTGATCAATGTAACTTAAATCTTTACACTATTTTGAAAACTGAAAAATCCTTCTAATAAAATATGTTTAAAAAAAAAAAAACACTACATAAAATTGATTGTGGCAGGATCTGAAGCTATTTTACAATTTAATATTTGATATATTAAGTGCAAGTCCTACCGTGCCCCAAGGAAGCCAGCCATTGATGCCGGGAGATATGCAATGTACAACTCCCCATTTCGACGATGGGGAGTTGCACAGCAGCCGCGGCGCTGCTGTATAGAAAAAATATTTGGTATGTTTAAAGCAAGTAGTTTGACTGACTCGACTGGCGTATCAGTCAAACTGCCTCAGTGTGTCACGAGTGACACGCGTGTTATAGGTTAGCCACCACGGTTCTAAACCATCACCAAGTTCATTAATGAATATATTAAAAAAGAGTGGCCCCAGCACGGAACCTTGAGGTACTCCACTTAAGACTTTTGACCAATTAGAAAATGTTCCATTTATCACAACTCTTTGTTCCCTATTCTCTAACCAGTTTTCAATTCAAGTACAAATGTTGATTCCTAGACCCAGTTCCCTAATTTTTTAAACCAACCTCTTGTGTAGCACTGTAACAAAGGCCTTTGCAAAATCTAAGTAGACCACTTCTACTGCGCTGCCCTGGTCTAAGTTTCCACTAAATTCCTTGTAGAAACTAATTATATTAGTTTGACATGACCTATCCCTCACAAATCCATGTTGATTCCTACTAATAATTTTATGGCGTACCAAGTAATGCTGAATACTATCCCTTAAAATACCTTCCAGTAGTTTCCTCACTATTGATGTCAGGCTTACAGGTCTATAATTCCCTGGTTGTGATCTCATCCCCTTTTTAAACAAAGAAACACCACATCTGCTATTCGCCAATCCCTTGGTACTGAGCCTGATGAGATTGAATCTATGAAAATTAAGAATAGCGGTCTAGCTATTTCCGAGTTTAACTCCATAAGGACCCTTGGGTGTATGCCATCTGGACCTGGAGCTTTATTTATCTTAATTTTCTTCAGTCGCCTTTGGACTTGTTCCACCGACAACCAAGTATTAATTAATGGCAATGTTTCATTTCCATTTTTATGTATTACTTCTACCATTTGTTCCTCTCTGGTAAATACTGAAGAAAAGAAAGTGTTTAATACCTCTGCTTTTTCCTTAGTATCATTTATCAATTCACCCATCTCACTTCTTAGGGGTCCTATATTATCTTTTTTAATCCATTTGCCATTTATATATTTAAAAAACTTTTTGGGGTTTGTCTTACTTTCTTTTGCAACGTGCCTTTCATTTTCTAATTTAGCCAATCTAATTTCCTTTTTGCATGTTTTATTACATTCCTTGTACCTACGGAAGGACTCTTCTGACCCTTCAGACTTAAACAATTTAAATGCACGCTTCTTCCTTTGCATTTCTTCCCTTACCTTTTTATTTAGCCACATTGTTTAAGACTTAATTATTTTACATTTATTTCCCATAGGAATGAACTTATACGTGTATGTTTCCAACAACATTTTAAAGACAGCCTACTTTTCTTCCGTATTTTTTCCTTCAAAGGCTTTGTCCCAGTCTATGCTCTTTATAGACTCCTTTAGCATATTAAAATTTGCCTTTCTAAAGTTTAAAGTCCTAGTTGATCCCTTATACCGTTGCTTCTGGAAACTAATTTCAAATGAGACCATATTATGATCACTGTTTCCCAAGTGCTCCCTTACTTGAATATTTGATATTACGTCTACATTGTTTGTTATTACTAGGTCCAGTATAGTCCGGTTCCTAGTTGGTTCCTCTACTAATTGGGACATGTAATGGTCTTTTAGCGTGCTCAGAAACCTATTTCCCCTAGCTGTACCGCAGGTCTCAGTACTTCAATCAATGTCCGGATAATTAAAATCCCCCATAAATAAAATTTGACCTAGTTGTGTAGCCTTTTCAATTTGCTGTAGAAGTCGGGCTTCCTCAATCGTACTAATATCTGGCGGTTTATAGCATATCCCTATCAGCAACTTCTCTGAACTTTTTCCTTCGCTGGATATTTCCATCCACAATGCCTCTATATTATCATCAATATTCTCATATATAACTTCCTGAATACTTGGTTTTAATTCTGGCTTAATATAAAGACATACTCCTCCTCCCCTTTTATTTACCCTATCCCTCCTAAAGAGAGAATAGCCTTCTAAGTTGACTGCCTAGTCATGTGTATCATCCCACCAGGTCTCCGTAATACCTATAATATCATACTGCTCATTCATTGCTAATAGCTCTAACTCCCCCATTTTACCTGTCAGGCTTCTTGCATTTGCAAGCATACACTTAAGTCTATTGCCTCCCTTAGGTATTTCTTTTTGCTTTAAAAAGGGCCTCTCCTTATCAGCTATGCTTCCCTTTCCCCCCTCTTCACCCCCTTGCCTCTTGTTAAATTCCTCCTTACTACTCTCAATGTCTATCCCATAAATACTTGCTTGCCCCTTCCCCCGGAGCCTAGTTTACAATCTTCTCCAACCTTCTAACCATCCTCTCCCCTAGCACTGCAGCCCCCTCCTCATTCAGGTACAATCCATCACGACAATAAAGATGGCAACTGACCGATAAATCAGCCCAGTGCTCTAACAATCCAAAACCCTCCTTCCTACACCAATCTTTTAGCCACGCATTAACCTCCCTAATCTCCCGCTGCCTCCCTGGACTGCCTCCCTTGGGCAGCACAGTGGCCTAGTGGTTAGCACTTGTGCTTCGCAGCACTGGGGTCATGAGTTCGATTCCCGACCATGGCCTTATCTGTGTGGAGTTTGTATGTTCTCCCTGTGTTTGCGTGGGTTTCCTCCTGGTGCTCCGGTTTCCTCCCACACTCCAAAAACATACTGGTAGGTTAATTGGCTGCTATCAAAAATTGACCCTAGTCTCTACCTCTCTGTCTATGTATATGTCTAATTGTGTGAGTGTGTATTTATATTAGGGAATTTAGATTGTAAGCTCCAATGGGGCAGGGACTGATGTGAATGAGTTCTCTGTACAGCGCTGCGGAATTAGTGGCGCTATATAAATAAATGATGATGATGATGATGATGATGGACTAGCGTGTGGCACAGGTAGTATTTCTGAAAATACTACCTTGGATGTCCTTGCCTTAAGTTTGCAACCTTTGTCCCTGAAATCATTCTTTAGGACACCCCTTTTTCCTCTAACTCGGTCATTGGTGCCAACATGCACCAAAACCGCTGGGTCATTCCCAGCCCCTCCCAACAATTTGTCCACCCGATCCGCAATATGCCGAGCCCGAGCACCCGGGAGACAACACACTGTTCGGCATGCACGGTCCCGGTAACAGATTGCCCTATCTACCTTCCTAATAATTGAATCCCCTACCACCACAATCTGCCTGGGTACCTGAGTAACATTGGTCCCCTCTTTGCTGGAGAGACCATTCCCCTGGTTGCTAGAGGAAGCAGTCTCATCAAACTCCACCAATTCTGAACTGCCTTCCACAGTATCTTCATCCAATCTGGCAAATCTGCTGGGATTGCTTAGCTCAGAGCTGGCCTGCCTCTTCCTCCCTCTGCTACCCCTAGTAACTGTTACCCAGCTGCCTACCTGTGCATCCTCCTCTGTCTCTGCTCCACCCTGCTCAGCTAACGCATCAACGGTGAGCTGTAAACTCTGCTCCAGGTTGGCAATGTCCCTCAATGTTGCAATGGTCTGCTTTAGATCAGTTACATAAATAGCTGCTGCTGCTGAGTTGATGATGATACATTTCCCATTGGGACCTGTAATGGTACATAAAGAAAAATTTAAATAAAAAAACACCTATACCACTGTAAAAGCCCTTTAAGCTAAATAAACCGTTCCCCAATCTCTCATTCTCCACTTTATTATACTACTAAATTATTTTTCTCTATTTTCTTTCTTCTTTGGCAATCCCAAGGATAAAAAACTAAAAACTCTCCTTGAGGGGCTGCAACGCAAATGACAGGCTTGGGGCCTGTCTGCAAGTAACCAATCAAGAGCAGCTTAACTTTGATAGGTTAGAGCATATAGACATCATTTGGGTTCTCAATGAACAATGAAGTTCAATCCCTCAGGAACTTAGCCCCGTTCTTAATAGTTTGGGGAGATCAACTCCACTCTATCAATGTTCATATATTTTCAACCTATTGTATGACAAACCCAGCCAGTCATAGCCTGTGACTGCTTGTGGTGGACATCACGCTGTTCCCCGCACATTAGCGCTAGCCAGTCAGTGTCACACTGTTTTTTTTAAGAAATATGTTGCTCTTTTATTTTATTCTTTTTAGCACTCAAAGATCTGAGCTGATGGTCATCATCAGCATGGATTTTTACTCAAGGGGTCAAGGACCCGCAAGAGAATCAACTCCTCACAGGCTTCATCTGCAGATCCATCAACCTCTAATTGTTTTGCATTTATGTGAACATGCCTTTAGTGTAATTGTTCTACACTTGCCCAGCACTTCCCACCTCCATTCCACCTCTGTAGCTATAAGGAGACACAAGTCAAGCATATGCGAAAAGATAGGCACGGTAATACTTTACTTTTAAAAGGGTTTAAGTGGAATGGCAGGTTAACACTAATCAATTTATTTTAACTTCATGATGTATATTTGAAGATTTCAATTTTGGTGCTTTTTTGTGCACACATAAACGCTAGATTTAAATCTAACTGAAGTTTACTAAGGTGCACAATGCCAAAACTTCAAACATCACCGTATTTTATAACATGACATAGACTAAAGAGGAGAATTTTTTTAAAGGTGTTCCACAGAGCATTGACCTCATTCCGCAATTGGGTGCAGAATTTCACATATTTCTCTGGCAGAATTGTGACATAGAATGTCTTACCTCAAACACACCACAGAGTGAAATTAATTGACATCATAGTCATTTCAGTTCTATTTATAAACTATAAAATACAGACAGAGAATACAGAATTTATAAATACAATGCAGAATGTCACTGCACACAACAGTGATGCAAAAGCAAAACTTGAAGATTGTATTGTCTTTTACCTATAAGTTTGTAAGCTCATTTGAGGAGGGCCATTTTTACCTTCTGTTTTATGCTATTATATGTTATTTACAGGGGCTGGCATGGCTGAGGGACAGGGGGGCATCTGGTCACATAGTGGGCTACCATGTGCTAGGTCACTGGGCTACCTGCATTTTTTTTTCCTTTAAAATTTACCTTACAGGTTGCTGAGCCGAGTCTCTCCCTTCCTTTTTGCCAGCCAGTCCCAGGGTATTTTTTTAAATTAAGATCCCCTGAATGTACAGCAGTATATAATATGTTAACACTTTATAAGTAAAGAATATTATTATTATTATTATTATTATTATTATTATTATTATTATTATTAATAATAATAATAATATTAATTCCTGTGTCTAAGAAATTATTTAGACACAAGTTAACCCGTGCATGATACTCATGCATTCTAGTCAAATCAAGCTACTTAAGATGTTAAAAAGGTTCTTGTCAAGCATTTGGGCCATAGCCCAGGCCTCAACCACCAACCACTCCCCACTGTCACCCCCGGCAACCACCAACCACTCCCAACTGTCACTTCTCCTTCAAGAAATATATATATATTTTTTTTAAATCTTTATAAACACTTTTAACAATTAACAAATTAAATTAACAAATTAAAAACATTTTAGTATACCAAATTTCAGCCCTTTCTGAATTTTTTTTTCCACACACACTAAGAATTTAGTAGGTCAGTGTATAACTCCGCCCAGCAGGTGGCGCTGCAGCTTGGTTTTATTTTTTCCACACACACACACACACACACACACAGACAATCAGACTAACACACGCCACTAGACATTTATATATTAGATATTGCCTAATACTTAGCCATTTGATGAAACAGTTAGTTTGGTAAAGTAAACCGGACAGAAAATGACTTTCTATCCTAGATTTGTTTTGGCAGTAGAATTTGCAGAATATGCAATTGTGTAACCATTTCTTTGATGCAGTCATTCAATATTTTTGTGATAATATATAAATACTAAAAAATCATTTTGTTGTTATTGAAGTTTATTATGTGAAATCATTGAATTTTATTGATATAAACCATATGCATCTCTGACTTTATTAAATCGTCTTTCTCCATGAATGCAAATCATGTGTGTGCAGCTATCTCAAGTAACAGGTTTAAAGTGCAGGGAACTTGAAAAGATTCTATATATATATGCACATATTCTTCTGCGCTAATACAGCTGTTTATGTTAGTATATGTAAGGGTTGGGAACAGCACCATTTCAGTCCTGACTAAGGCAGCACATAGGTTAGACATCATGTATGTAATCATGCTATTAAGGATACTTTACAAGTGTACAAGAAAACAACATTTAGAGTCAGGGCCCTCTTAAGAACCTCTTGGGCCCCCCGGCACAGCAGTGCACCGGGGCCCCTATATATACAAAAAAAAAATAATGATTATATATATGGGCCCTCCGGAGGCAGGAAAAAAAAAAACCCTGCAAAAAAAGAAGAAAATACTTACCGTGCTGTCAGCTGGCGATCCGGCTCCCTCCCTGGTCTCCTCCTACGTCGCGCTCCGCAATGGATGTCGGGCGGGCGTGATGATGTCACGCCCGACATGCACTGCTAGCGCGACGGAGGAGGAGACCAGGGAGGGAGCCGGATCGCCAGCTGACAGCACGGTAAGTATTTTCTTCTTTTTTTGCAGGTTTTTTTTTTTCCTGCCCCCGATGGGCCCCTCTGGGCTGCAGGGCCCCCGGGCATCTGCCCAGCATGCCCAATGGGAAAGACGGCCCTGTTTAGAGTACTAATTTAAAATCAATCTCCGATAATAATAACAGAGAACTCTGCAACTCCAAGAGCAATAAGAAGAATCAAGCAATAATAACTTGATTATTTGGAATCTGGGCACAACTTATTTGATTATTATTACCCTGGTATCCGTGGACTGGGTATTTCTGGAAGGTCCTAATGTCCTTCTGGTGAACTCCTATGAAAAATTCTTATTTCAGTATATAAGATTCAAATAACAGTCAGAATCAAACCAAACTGTTTGAAATCATCTTAAAAATATATAGATCTCAGAACATAAAGGTCCAAGTAAAAGAACTATAGGTGGTCTGAGTGGTATGTATGGTATATGTTATTATTAACACTTTTTTATATAGCGCCTATATATTATGCAAAGCTTTACAGAGAAGAATGAATCATTCACATCAGTCCTTGCCCCAGTGGTACTTGCAATATAAGTTCCCTACCACTGGAGAAACACACAAGGGTTATTTTTTTTCAGAAGACAAATAACATACCTCTATGTCAATGAATTGTGTAAGGAAACCAGAGCACCCAGAGGAAGTTCATTCAAAAATGGGGAGAGCATACAAAACAGAAAATAAACAATAATATAAAGTGAGACTCTAAAATCAGATAGGAGACCAATCCGAGTATTCTAATTACTAAACAGCAGTGTTCAGCAAATCGCACCACATTGCTGCACAAAGCTCCCAGAACGGAACAGGTATACATTTATGATCTCTCAGCTTCCCATCACTGGACTTCAGACAATTAACACTTACTGCTCACAGTCTCAGAGGTATTCAATTAAGCAGTTCCCCACCACAGCCAGAGTTTAGATGGAGTAGGAGCTCCAGTCAGAATTCCCTGATAGCCGCTCACAGACGGCACTTCTTTCAATGCTGAATGGTGGGTACTTTAAAAGTCCATTGCTTTTGATATCTTAGTATCTTATTATATTCAGGCACCAGAGTTTTCAAAATGATCTTTTCCCCATGTAGATTAAAAGTATTTTATACCCTGAAATCTGCAAGAACAGATTGTGGAGATAGAAATGCAAGCACAGTCCTTTTGAATCTCCAGACTTCTATAGCAATGAAATAATGAATAAGCTGGTGACAATGTGCTTATGTTAGTGTGTGTTAGAGTTGGGAACTGCACCCATTTCAGCCCTGACTCAGACAACATCTATATTATCATGCCATTATGGGTGCTATACGAGGGAGGGCAAATGCTCTTTTGTGACATCACATGCCCAGTGTTGCAACCGTTTTTACAGGTAAGCACAATATAGTTTCAGAACATCTCAATAAATATTGTGCTGGTCACTTGCCAATGAATAGCAAAACAGTGAAGCACTATTTGCTAATGCTGCTGTCATACAGTAAAAGAGACTTAGCATAGTGCAATGACACAGGGTTATTGCAACAGATAAATTAGATACACATGTGATTCATAATCTCCGTATAGCCTCCAAAATGTTATGCTACCTTTCAGAGATGAACTGAAATAAAGAGATAACGTTCTGTTTCCAGATAAAAAAAATAATATTTTAGATGATGTTAAACAAAACTAGAGCATTTGTCTGTATCTCCTTCTATGTTCATGTTCTCTGATTCTCTGACTTAGTGAGTAACAAGTTGTGATTTCCAAGTTTGTTATGTCATCAAACAGCCCTTTGATATTATCCTCAGTCACAAGTTGTTTCAGAGTTTTGTAACTATAATTACTGCACGTTGTGGTTTTTTTCTAGATAAAAAGAAAATATTGCTTTCCACATCTTATGACTATAAGGGTAATCAAACAAATCTTGCCATATGAATTTTTTTTTGCAAATTTCATTTTATTAGCTACATAATATTTTTTTCACAACTTAACAATTTGCAGTTTAGCTTGTTATCAGTGTATCATTCTAAACAGTGTATATCTTATAGAATTTGTCTTGATCATGTACAGCAAATCTAAAATATCACATTATTAGATATGAAACAACCCATGAGGCCCGGCTCTAGGGCAGCTGCCTAGGGCTCAGAGATTGAGGGTTACTACTGAGATGCCTCATGCCATCAGGTGCAGTGTGTGCTCAGTGCAGTGTAAGCAATCAGCAACAGGGGATTTACCCCCTGCTGTGTGACCAACCAGATAATGTGGAACTTGTTCAGAGAGGAAGAGAACTTTCTCTGATTCACTCTTCCTCTCTGAGCTGGAAGTGCTTGTCCGTAGAAAACAGTGAATGCAGGAGGCGATGGGTTTCTGCAACTACTGGGAATAATTCTTACCACCTCTGCTGAATATTGTGGGCCTCATTCATCAATGAACACCAAACAAAGGTAATATAGTTATACGTATAGTTATATAGTAATAGAGGTTTTTTTTAAAAAAAAGGCACCTACATCGGGCATACGCACAACTGTATTTATGGTCAAGCTTATGCAGCCTATACTTTCCTTGATGAATACGGGAGTAACTTACTTCCATGACATAAAATCTGACACACAGAGTAGTGTATTTTTATTTGCTACTCTATCTGATTCTCTGTCTGATGTACCTTTGTGTACCACATGCATTTTTATTACTTATTGACAGACCTGTGTATCATGCATTGCCACATCAACCTGTACTGTTGCAAGGTACTGTTACATGATATTGCATGATTTGAAAGAATTATATAGAACATACCTCAATCACATTAGTACACATTTGCTTTTAAAAAATAAAACACATACATAAATAATTTTTTTTAAGTAAATTGTTTTTTTTATATAGAAAAATGGAAAAGAAACTTTTTGAACAAAACAACTACTAAAAATCTAACTGTAATGTTTTTGTTTTAACATCTGAAAATATTTCATTATTTATTTGTTTTCATCTTATTGGTGGTATTTCTTCACCACCTTTAAAAAAAAAAGTAAATTTTTTAAAAAAAACAAAAACAATATTCTGATATTTTGTAAACATATCTGAGTAAAGGGACATATGTTGGATATATAGACGAGTAAATATATAATGAATGGCTTTTTAATAATAACTGTTTTGTTTCCCTGTTCAGGATGTATTGCTAGTATGGCTGATGATCAAACACCTGGCACAAGCCAAACCTCTAGCTCCAAGCCTTTAGCACTTAAGAGCAGGGAGCCAAATTTCTCTCAGCAGGAGGTCAAAGTGCTGGAAGAGCTGGTTGTGGAGAGGCTGCATACCACCAGCAGGCAGCTCTCCGCCCTAGCTAAACAGAGAATTTGGGGGAATATCATGGTGCAGGTCAATGCTGTGGCTCCAATTAGACTGTGGTCAAGAAACTATAAGCAAACACAGGTTTTTTGTTTTTCAATTATTATATTGGGCTCCCAATACCTAATACTTTTCTTTTAATTTTTTCCCCAAAAAATAAAAACATTGCCCAAGGCTTGGAAGATCAACATCTTTCCTCATCTACTGCCTCTATAACGTATGGAAAGCTGACTATGGTGGCAAACTGTTGCTTTATGGGCACAAAGCACTCCTCATCGAGTGGCAGATGGATGAAGTGCTGGAAGCAGCAACTGAAAAGCCCACAGCAAGACCTTCAGCACACGATTGAAGGTGGCCTGGGACAATCCTGCCGCGACACCCACTGTGGTCTGAAAATATCCAGACACAAAAAAATGCAATATCGCCAAGAGTTTGGTCAGTGGTGCTATTGCTGTTGGAATGCTGCGCAAAAGCTCTAGGTCACTCTGCACAATGCATATGGTGTCCATGATTCCGTGAGTTGGAAGCAGATAGTGATGGATCACCTCAACATCAGACACCCCAAAGAGGCTGACACTTGGCCTGAAGACATGCTCCCTTAGCCGGCGACTGTGTACTAGTTTCAGTTTTTGTAACGGACTATTCCTGTTGTTCTCCAGATTCCGGGCTTCCACCATGCCCATGCCTGGCTATATGTGAAAAAGATGGATAATAAATCTAAAACAATTACCTAATGCCTTGCAGACTTCAGAATCTCCTTGTATATTATACATTATAGATATACTTACAACTAGCATAGATTGATTCATTGTAATCACAGTTTCTGTATATTAACCAAAATAAAATAATTAAAAAAAAGACATTAAAATTATTAAACATGGCAATTTATTTAGAAGTCAAATATAGAACAATTATAGCCACCTTACGCTGTATGACTGTATGCTACTATATAGACATACAGTCATGGCCAAAAGTTTTGAGAATGACACAAGTATTGGTTTTCACAAAGTTTGCTGTTTCAGTGTTTTTAGACCTTTTTGTCAGATGTTGCTATGGTATACTGAAAAAAAATTACAAGCATTTCATAAGTGTCAAAGGCTTTTACTGACAATTACATTAAGTTTATGCAAAGAGTCAATATTTGCAGTGTTGACCCTTCTTTTATTAAGACATCTGCAATTCGCCCTGGCACACTCCCCAGACCTTAATCCTATTGAGAACTAGTAGTCAATCCTCAAGAGGCCATTGAACAAACAAAAACCCACAAATTCTGACAAACTCCAAGCATTGATTAGGCAAGAATGGATGGCCATCAGTCAGTATTTGGCCCAGAAGTTGATTGACAGCATGCCAGGGCGATTTGCGGAGGTCCTCAAAAATAAGGGTCAACACTGCAAGCCAATATTAAAAATACTCAAAACCAATGTGAAAACCAATATTTGTGTCATTCTCAACACTTTTGGCCATGACCGTACATAGTAGACAACATAAACAAGACATTTACAAGCTTTTAAAACACACATCCTCACTGCAAATGTATACCACTGTGTATGAACTAGACCAGGGGCAGGCAACCTATGGCTCTACAGGTGTTGTGAGACTACAAGTCCCAGCATGCTTTGCCAGTAGATAACCAGCAGACAGGTGGCAAGGCATGCTGGGATTTGTAGTTTCACAATACCTGAAGAGCCGCAGGTTGCCTATCCCTGAACTAGACAAAAGGCATATAACATTTTACATTAGACAATAGCATTGCTAATCTGTGAAATTACTATATTGCAAATGTATGAAATCTATTGTAACGGCTGAAAAAATTTCAAGCATTTGCACATGATTTAAATATGCACTGCTTTTTGAATCTAAAGAATGCACCTACTTTGTTAGTATAGAAATCCTATAGAATCCTAAATTCTGATGCGTGGGATTTTACGAAATGGCACGATAATATGGGGGTAAATGTATCAAGCAGAGAGTTTTCCGGTGAGTTTAAAAAACCAATTCTAGCTATCATTTATTTAGTACATTCTACAAAATGATAGCTAGAATCTTATTGGTTGCTATAGGCAACATCTCCACTTTTCAAACCCGCCGGAAAACTCTCAGCTTGATACATTTACCCCATGGTCTTATATAGATGTTCAAGTGTGCAGGTAAATAGTCAATTCTCCCATTAGATGCTAAGGATGTGAATGTTTGGAAACTACTATAATCCGTCACTTACACTTGACCTTGAACTTTTGCAAACCTTATGTCTGAAACACAGCGTGATTCATGCGCTGAAGCTTGAATCTCGTGGACCACCCCCTCCTACTGCAAACTCTTCTCTCTCTCGGCCTCTCTGGTTCCGTCCACGCCTGGTTCTGCTCTTACCTCGCCAACCGCACCTTCTCTGTCTCAACCTCTGGCTCTTCCTCTGCCCCATCCCCCCTCCAAGTTGGAGTCCCCCAGGGCTCTGTTCTCGGCCCCCTTCTCTTCTTGCTCTACACGTCCTCCCTTGGTGCGCTCATCTTCTCCTTTGGTCTTCAGTATCACCTTTATGCTGATGACATTCAACTCTACATCTCTTCTCCTGACCTCTCTCCCACCCTCCTCTCTCGCGTATCTGACTGCCTCTCTGCCATCTCCTCCTGGATGTCCTCACGCTTTCTCAAAATTAACATCTCTAAGACTGAACTCATTGTCTTTCCTCCCTCCAGACTCCCCTCCCACCACAACCTCTCTATTGTTGTTAATAACACTACCATCTCCTCTGTCACCCAACTCCGTTGCCTAGGTGTCACCCTTGACTCCTCTCTCTCTTTTACCCCCCACATCCAATCCCTTGCTTCAAGCCTGTCGCTTCCAACTGCGCAACATTGCCCACATCCGACCCTTCCTCTCACAAGACGCCACCAAAACTATCATCCACGCACTCATCATCTCCCGCCTTGACTACTGCAACCTTCTCCTCACTGGCCTCCCCCTCTCCCATCTTGTCCCCCTCTGATCTGTACTCAATGCGGCTGCTAGACTCATCTTTCTCTCACGCCGCTCCTCCTCTGCCTCCCCTCACTACCATGCCTTACACTGGCTCCCTTTCCCCTGCAGATTCCTCTTTAAACTCCTTACTACCACTTACAAAGCTCTCTCCCAGTCTACTGCCCCCTACATCTCTAACCTCCTCACCATTCACACTCCTGCCCGCTCCCTGCGCTCGGCAAACGACCGTCGCCTCTCCTCCACTCTAATTACCTCTTCCCACTCCAGAATCCAAGACTTCTCCCGAGCTGCCCCCCTGCACTGGAATGACCTCCCTCGCTCCATCCGTCTCGCACCCAATCTATGCTCCTTCAAACGGGCACTCAAAACTCACCTGTTCCTGAAAGCCTTCCAACCATCCACTTAACCCCTCATCTACTCTGCAGTTCTCCCCCGTCTCCCCTGCCCCTTTTTCTCCCTTGTATCACTGCCTCCCTTTCGTGCCTTTTTGTCCACCTTCCGTTAGGATGTTGTTAGGAACTTACCTTGTCCCCGTTCCGCTGCGCTGTCAGCGGGAGCTGACAGTGGTGTCCATATCTTCAGCGCTGCTTCTGTTAGCGCTGCCGCACTTCCTGCTTCTCTCTGCTGCTGATCATGTGACTCCTGGGCGGAGAATTCAAACTACTATATCTTCCCTGCTCTGACACGCTGCCTGTGTCAGAGCAATGTGTTTCCTGTTCCTGGCTACAGTTCCTGTGTCCTGACTCCTGTGATCCTGCTCCCTGTTTACCCCTCTATTCCTCCTACTCCTGTGTACCTACCTGGCTGTGACCGACTATTCTCTGGATCTCCCTCTGGCACCGTATACCTGATACCTTCTGTGTACCGACCCGGCTGTGTTATCGACTATTCTCTGGATCTCCCTCTGGCACCGTATACCTGATACCTTCTGTGTACCGACCCGGCTGTGTTACCGACTATTCTCTGGATCTCCCTCTGGCACCGTATACCTGATACCTTCTGTGTACCGACCCGGCTGTGTTACCGACTATTCTCTGGATCCTGCCACGCACCCATTGCCTCCGTGCATCTACCGGTTACTGTTCCAGACCTACTACGCCTGGAATTCACGGTTAGTGCCTGTACTTGCACCGTATTGTCTATTTTCTTGTCTGCCTGCCATCACTTAGAACTTTCTCCCTTACGTCAGTAGGCTAATCTGGGGGCCGCGACCTGCGGTTCTTCGGCAGCTAAGCCCACACTACCTTGCGGTGGTTCTTGGTGAAGACCGGAAGGCCGTTAGACTCCGCGCCCTAGGTAAGCCTGTGCTAATACTGACTAAGGCATCAAGATCGTAACAGTTTGCTCTGACCCTTATCTAACTGATGGAAGCGACAGGGAATCCCACTGCGAGAGTACTACTGGATAACTTAGCGGCTCAGGTTGAGGAACAGGGGAAAAATCAAGAACAGTTATTACAGATTCTGCAGACTCTGTCTAACAGGTTGGATACGCTCCAAGCAGCTCAGGTGGCAGCTCCTAATCCTCCACCTGCTCCGGCCCCACAGCCTGCCCCCGCTCCAAGCGGTTCAGCTGTATCTGCTCCCACCACCTCTCAACTCCGCATACCTAACCCACCCAAGTTCAATGGGGATCCTAAGGAATGCCGAGGCTTCTTGAACCAGTGTGCTATTCAATTCGAACTTTTGCCCGGGAACTTTCCCACACAGAAAACTAAAGTCGCCTATATTATTTCCTTATTGTCTGGTCAAGCGCTTGCCTGGGCTTCTCCTCTCTGGGAACATGATGACCCCATTCTCCATAATTGTGCCACTTTCTTGGAAACCTTCAGACGCATCTTTGATGAACCCGGACGAGTCTCCAGTGCAGCTTCTGGACTCCTCCGTCTGCGCCAGGGTACCCTTACTCTGGGCCAGTATGCCCTTCAATTTCGCACTATGGCGGCCGAACTTCGTTGGAACAATGAAGCTTTAGTGGCCACATTTTGGCAAGGCTTGTCCGATCGTATTAAGGACGAGCTAGCAGCCCGAGAGTTACCCACTACCCTGGATGCTTTGATCTCTCTCTGTAACCAGATTGATATACGTTTCCGTGAACGCACTCAGGAGAGAGAGAGTTCCCGTCGATCTACTTTCCGTTTGGCTCCTCGCTTCCAAAGTCCTATTACACCGGAGGAAGAGCCTATGCAGTTGGGAAGAGCATGTTTATCCCAGGAGGAAAGAGAGAGGCGGTTCAAGAATCGTTTATGCCTTTATTGCGGGGAACCCGGTCATGTCCTGAGTCAATGTGGGAAGTGCCCGGGAAACGATCGGACCTAACTGATGACGGAGAGACTAAGTTAGGTATGAACATTCTCTCTCCTATGGATTCTAGTTTTTCTATCCAAGTTATTCTGCAATATACTGATAAACAATTGTCTCTTCCAGCGCTTATTGACTCCGGTGCAGCAGGGAACTTTTTACGAGCTGACATTGTTGAGCGGTTATCATTGCCTAGGCAACCCTTAGATCCACCTATTGCCATTACAGCTATAGATGGCAGTCGTATCATTGGAGGATCCATTAAGAACAGAACTGTTAACATGTCTCTACGCATTGGAGCCTTGCACACTGAGGAAATCTCCTTCTTAGTCATTCCAAAGGCTATCAACCCGTTGATCTTAGGCCTACCTTGGCTCAGACTTCACTCCCCCATTTTAGATTGGCAGAAACCGGAAGTTCTTGCATGGGGTTCAGAGTGTCATTCCCGATGTCTTCCCAGGATTCATAGACCCGCTATGGGCTGTCTCCCAACACCCTCCGGTATTCCTCCTCAATATCATTCGTTTTCTGATGTCTTTTCTGAAAAGGAGGCTTCCAAGTTACCCCCTCATAGACCTTGGGATTGCTCCATTGAATTGTTGCCGGATAAGATACCACCTAGAGGACGGGTATTTCCATTATCTCTACCCGAATCAGAGGCCATGTCCCTATATATTAAGGAGAATTTAAACAGGGGTTTTATCCGGAAATCCTCGTCACCAGCAGGAGCAGGTTTCTTTTTCGTAAAAAAGAAGGACGGCGGATTGCGTCCTTGCATAGACTACCGTGGCCTCAACGCCATAACGAAAAAGAATAGGTACCCCTTACCATTAATCTCTGAACTCTTTGATAGGATCAAGGGAGCTTCAATTTATTCTAAACTGGATTTGAAAGGGGCCTACAACCTTATCCGTATTAAACAAGGGGATGAATGGAAGACGGCGTTCAATACGCACGATGGGCATTTTGAGTATCTTGTCATGCCATTTGGACTTTGTAACGCTCCTGCGGTTTTTCAAAATTTTATTAACGAAGTCTTTCAGGATTTCCTGTATCAATTTGTTGTCATCTACCTTGACGATATTCTTATTTTTTCACCTGATATTATTACCCATCGCCATCACGTCTCCTTGATTCTTCAACGCCTTCGGTCGCATCATCTGTACTGTAATGTGGACAAGTGTGTCTTTGAAAAAACGCATCTTCCTTTTCTTGGTCACGTGGTTTCTGGCTCCGGATTACGTATGGACCCTGAGAAATTAAAGGCGATTTCTGATTGGCCCCAACCGGTTGGACTTAAGGCCATCCAGCATTTTATTGGGTTCTCTAATTATTACCGCCACTTTATCAAAGGGTTTTCGTCTGTTATTGCACCCATCACTTCCCTGACCAAGAAATCTGCCAACGCTAAGACCTGGCCACCAGAGGCGGTAGAGGCCTTCAAGTATCTTAAAGAAGCCTTCATATCGGCACCTATTCTTCAACAGCCAGATTCTTCCTTCCCCTTTTTTCTCGAAGTTGACGCATCCTCCACTGGAGTAGGAGCTATTTTGTCTCAGAAGAATTCTACTGGAAAGTTTTCTCCCTGTGGCTTCTTTTCTCGTAAATTCTCATCCACCGAAAAAAACTACGGCATTGGAGACAGAGAACTACTTGCTATCAAATTGGCCTTGGAGGCCTGGAGACATCATTTGGAGGGAGCCAGATTTCCTGTTACTATTTTTACGGATCACAAGAACCTGCTTTATCTACAAACTGCATCCTGCCTCAATCCCCGTCAGGCCAGATGGTCGTTATTTTTTTCACGATTCAATATGATCATTACCTTCAGACCAGGGTCCAAGAACAAGAAGGCTGATGCCCTCTCTCGTTCCTTTGATTCTATGGATACCGAAGAAGAGAGTGTTAGGTCTATTCTAGATCCAGAATGTATTTTGGCTACTACTCCTACTCGGGTGATCATTCCTCACGGGAAGACTTTGGTTCCTCCACATCTCCAAACTAAACTCCTTAAATGGGCTCATGCCTCCCGTTTTTCTGGTCATGCCGGTATAAAGAAGACCTTGGAATTTATCTCCCGTAGTTATTGGTGGCCGGCTATCCGTTCGGACGTTCGACAGTTTGTGACGGCGTGTTCCACTTGCGCTCAGAATAAAGTTCCTCGTCAAGCTCCATACGGTCTGCTGCAGCCTCTGCCAATTCCGGATCGACCTTGGAGTCATCTCTCCATGGATTTTATCACAGATTTACCCTCCTCCAGAGGGTTCTCAGTAGTGTGGGTGGTCACCGATCGCCTTTCCCGAGCCGCTCATTTTGTGGCATTAAAAGGTCTCCCTTCTGCTCCTGTTCTGGCTCAACTCTTCATTAAAGAAATTTTCCGCCTACACGGCTGTCCAGATATTATCGTTTCTGATCGAGGAACTCAGTTTGTGGCAAGATTTTGGAGGGCCTTTTCTCGTCTTTGTGGAATTAAGTTAAATTTCTCTTCTGCATATCATCCGCAAAGTAATGGTCTCACGGAAAGGACGAATCAAGAATTGGAGAAATTCCTCAGATGTTTCATTTCAGCTAAACATGATGATTGGGTTGATTTATTACCTTGGGCAGAATTCGCCCACAATAATAATTCACACGACTCTACCTCCATTTCTCCCTTTTTTGCTCTTCAGGGATTTCATCCTAAAGTTCCACCCTTCAAAGAGTTAACCGCTTCTGGGGTTCCTGCAGTGGATTCCCTTCTATCGGACTTCTCGTCTAGGTGGGATCTTATCAAACGCAAATTACTTCACACCTCTGCCATCAGTAAAAAAGCATTTGACAAAAGAAGAAGACCGTCTCCACTACTCACTCCTGGTGACAAAGTGTGGTTGTCTACAAAGAATCTTCGCCTGTTGGTTCCTTCTAGGAAATTCGCTCCCCGATTTATCGGTCCCTTCAAGATCATTGAGGTCATTAATCCGGTGGCCTTTAGATTAAAATTACCCCCTACCTTGAGGATTCCCAATGTCTTCCACATTTCCCTTCTCAAACCACTTGTTGTTAACAAATTCTTCTCTTCAAGAAGACCTCCTGCTGCTATTTCTGCACCAGATCAGGAATTTGAGGTGAAGGAGATTCTAGATTCTCGGATTTCCAGAGGTTCCTTGCAGTTCCTGGTTGACTGGAAAGGTTACGGTCCTGAAGAGCGTTCTTGGATTCCTGCACGAGACCTTCATGCTCCGAGTTTGTTGAAGAAATTCCATACCAAGTTCCCTCTAAAGCCTTATAGGGTGTCCGGAGGCCACCCCTGAAGGGGGGGGTACTGTTAGGAACTTACCTTGTCCCCGTTCCGCTGCGCGGGAGCTGACAGCGGTGTCCATATCTTCAGCGCTGCTTCTGTTAGCGCTGCCGCACTTCCTGCTTCTCTCTGCTGCTGATCATGTGACTCCTGGGCGGGGAATTCAAACTACTATATCTTCCCTGCTCTGACACGCTGCCTGTGTCAGAGCAATGTGTTTCCTGTTCCTGGCTACAGTTCCTGTGTCCTGACTCCTGTGATCCTGCTCCCTGTTTACCCCTCTATTCCTCCTACTCCTGTGTACCTACCTGGCTGTGACCGACTATTCTCTGGATCTCCCTCTGGCACCGTATACCTGATACCTTCTGTGTACCGACCCGGCTGTGTTATCGACTATTCTCTGGATCTCCCTCTGGCACCGTATACCTGATACCTTCTGTGTACCGACCCGGCTGTGTTACCGACTATTCTCTGGATCTCCCTCTGGCACCGTATACCTGATACCTTCTGTGTACCGACCCGGCTGTGTTACCGACTATTCTCTGGATCCTGCCACGCACCCATTGCCTCCGTGAATCTACCGGTTACTGTTCCAGACCTACTAAGCCTGGAATTCACGGTTAGTGCCTGTACTTGCACCGCATTGTCTATTTTCTTGTCTGCCTGCCATCACTTAGAACTTTCTCCCTTACGTCAGTAGGCTAATCTGGGGGCCGCGACCTGCGGTTCTTCGGCAGCTACCACACTACCTTGCGGTGGTTCTTGGTGAAGACCGGAAGGCCGTTAGACTCCGCGCCCTAGGTAAGCCTGTGCTAATACTGACTAAGGCATCAAGATCGTAACAGATGTAAGCTCGCATGAGCAGGGCCCCTCTCCCCTCCTGTGTCCATACCGAATCTTCTGCTCCGTATTTACTCCATATGTCTGCCCGGAGTTTCTGAAGCATTGGTACTCTGTGTTTATTGTTCTTTAATGTTTCACCCTGTATGGTCTACTGTTTGTACTATGTAAGGCGCTGCGGAAACCTTGTGGCGCCCAACAAATAAATGATAATAATAATAATAATAATAATCACACATATCTGCCAGCGGTGGTAGTCACAGAAACGACTACGAAAAATCTGACAAGCACTTTCTCTGATAGGAGAAGTGCGAATTTCAGCATTCCTACCTTCAGTTGATAACAACAACTTGGAATTACTCCTGTTGCTAAATCTAAAGGCAGCTACTCACTTTTAATGCTCTCATTTGGTCTATCCTCTCCAGATATTGTGTGATAGCCTATTTTACTGTTTTGACCTGTGTTACTGAATGGCATTCTACTATTTCAGCTTGTATGACCTATTACAATATCAAAGTAAATCTTTCAAAAAATGAGCTAATGCTTTTTCCACCACACAGCAGAAGTTAGTTACCCAACCTCTCTATCTCTAGCTGTCTAGGTATAATGCTTGACTCAGAACTGTTCTGAACAGTCCGGCTTCTAAAAGAACGTCATGTTAAACCGCGACCTGCCCATTCTTCTTATTAAGGTGGTTATTTAAGGAAGCGCCGTGTGTACAATGTTTAGTATACTTGCCTCTTTGATTCCTCCCTTTCCTTCAAAGCTCACATTCTGTCCCTTCAAAATCCTGCTACTTCTACCTTGGGAAAATATCCAAAATCTGACCCTGTTGTACCATGGAAGCAACCAAAGCTTTTATCCACTCCCTTGTAATCTCTCGCCTTGATTACTGTATCCTCTTTCTCTTAGGCCTACCCAACTCCAAACTTGCCTCTTTAGTCTATCCTCAATGCTGCTGCCTGCCTTATTTTTCTCTGCTGCCATTCTATCCCTGCTGTCCCTCTCTGCCAATCTTAGCTTTCGGTAGCCTACAGCATTAAATTTAAACTCCTCAACCCCATCTACATAGCTATCAAACAAACCACCACTCCCTCCCTCCCTACATCTCCAACTTCATCTTTACCAACACACCTTGCTGACCGGAACTTAGCCCGGGCTACTCACCAACTGTAGAACATTCTATTCACCCCCACGATCTTTTTAGGATTCTATCCATATGATGAATTTGGCTTGCAGTACCTCTGTATATATACCTGTACAGTTTCTCCTTGCCTGCAGGGGGTTAAACCCTCATCATCTGATATGGATCCTTTTTATGACTACCTTTTCCTACAGACTAGTGTCAGCTTGTTTGTCTCTGCTGACGGTTTCTTTAATTCTCCTGTTTGGATCCTGACTTTCTCTCTGACATTTGACTCCTGCTTTGTTCTTATGTTTTGCATCTCCTCTTGTGACCCAGACCCTGGCTTCATTGGCGTTGCTCCTGCTTACTTCCTTTAATATTGTGGATCTGCCGACTTATGACCCCGGCTTGCCTGACTTTTTTTTTTCCTTGATTCTCCCATGGATCATCCAGTGCCTTTTGCCTCTTGTCTAACCTGGTAATCCAGTCTCTTTGTTCCTACACTTCTTCTGTTATACCTGGACACCAGTTTTACCTGCTCCAACTTCCCAGCAAACCTGACAAATCTATGTCTGTAGTTAACCTGTCATACCTGATAGCCAGCATCTCCAGCTTTCTAGCTAAACCTGGTAATACTGCGGTCCTGTGTGTGCTCTTCGCCCATTGTATCCTGGTATCAAGCACCTTCGACTTCAATGCTAAACCTGGTGTACTGATTTCCTGTTTTTTCCTATGATTGTGCAGAGCTGAATATTATCTACTGCATTCAGCTGTTATTTGTGTTATTTATCCAATTGAACTTTGCAATTGATACCTACTGTTTCTATGAACTTATGCTAGTTGTTTAATTATTGACTGCACCTATTTATTATCTGTGTGATCCGTGTTTGTAATAAAGACACTTTTTTCAACTAAAACTACTCTCTGTGGTTTTCACACTGGGAATCCCTAACAGCCCTATCAGGTTAGCCTCTGCAAGGCTTCAAGTGTGCCCTTAAGACTCAATTCTTTTTTCAAGACTATCAGCTTTCTTGTCTCAGCTATCACCTCCACTTCCTGACTCTGTACCACCCTATTTGTATCTTCCATTCAATTTAAGATTTAAACTCTCACAAGCAGTTCCCTCTTTCCTCTTGCTCTCTATATGCCATTCAATGCCCTCTGTATCTCTTGGCCTGCTTCTTAGCCCTCTTTTCTTGAACTCCAACCTACTTGACGTTGGACATTACCATCACTCTCATTCAGCGTCCCATAAATAATTTGATCTGCATTACCATATTATTTGTATATTTTTGTTTATTCAGTATGTCTGGTAATTGTATTTTTTTCTATGTATTATATATTATGTAATGTGTTATGGATCATCATTGCTGTCTGCATATGTCATGTATGGCGCTGTAGTCCTTTTGTGGTGTCTTATAAATAAAAGATAATAATAAGAAGAATTGTTTAATGGCTACATGGCACAATAGTCATAATTAAAAGATTTTTAAATTTTTTAGTCTTTACAAAATCTGTTGTGAATACATTTTAGAGGTGTTTTGCTATATGTACATATTTAAGTGCATGCACAGTCATATAGTGCTATGTGCAGATCAGTGAGAGCTCTAATTACATTCAGTGCATGTTTGTTCCAAGAAGGAAAATTCAGACACCAGGGAAGACATTTGTGGCAATAGAGTAAACCGAAACTAAGAAGTGGCATTTTGCAATCGTATAGCTTTCTTTACTTTTATAATTGTCCCTCATTGCTCATTATAAAGTTGCAAGGACATGAATGTGCCAGCACTTTAAGCTTTTAAAGCTTCATCACTTGCATCTCCAGAAATGAAATATAGAAGTAAGTAACAGACTATCTACAAATATTATAATAGTGGTACTCTAACAAACACCCACTGCAGGCTTTCTTAATTGAGATGAAAATTACCACACACTATATTCTGGGTAATACCAGATGAAGTACTTTAAATAGATTTGATATCTTATAAATGGTATTTGCCTAATTTGTTGTGGTAAATACAGCTCTGAGCCTATGCCCAAGGAATGAACAAATTAGCCCTTGACTGTACACCATCCAAATTGGGCTGTAGAGAATTGGAAAATATTATTAATGTCGCTAAAGATGGTAAATTATGTGCTCTGATCCATGCTTCATATTTGTGTTCTGTGCAAAAAAATGTAAGGCCAGTTTATCAGTTTTCAAAAATGAAAAAAAAAATACAATGCTCCCTAGCTTAAAAACAACTATTAAAAAAATAAACCTCAACCCTTTATATTCTCAGATTCAAAACAGTTATCGAGATGTCTCCATTCGAGAATAAAAAGGAAAAAAGAAACAAAGATCTGGAATCACAAATAACTGATGTTTCTATAAAAAATCAACATACACCCTCAATAAATTTGGGTTATCACCTTGCATTGCTTAAGGACAACTCAATGCCATCATTTCTTCTAGGATAGAAAACACTTTAAAATAGCTCCAACAGAGGTTCTATGAAAAAGGTGACACATTGGTTGTGTCTAAATGTAAGAGTAATTCAAAATCATATTTCTACTATTCGAACTAAACAAAATGTTTTAGATTATGATCCAAATATAATAGTTAATAAATTCCTCTCTTTTTAATCAACACTTTATAACCTACCTGATCTCTCCATAAGTCAACCTCTGACTCTCATAAAGCATATTTAGAATTGTGTTTGCATCCTAAAATCTCTCCTTCCCAAGCAAGAGCTCTGAATGATGCAATTAAAACTCTTAAATTGGCTTCTGTCCCTGGTCCTGATGGTCCACATACCTTAAGATTTTTAAAAATGTTTTAGCACATATTTCAACAAATGTATTAATTCCCTTTTGCATGGTGCGACTTTTATATCTCAATCCAAAATTGTGGTGATTCATAAAAAGTACAAAGACCTCCACTATGTGAAAATTATCGACAAATATCTTTACTTAATATGGTTTGAAAATTATTTGTGAAAATGTTGGCAAATAGATTACATAGTATTGTTCTCTGTTTAATTTATCCAGACCAGGTGCATTTTATCCCTTGCCGCCAATCCTCAGAAAATACCAGAAGGATTATTGACATTATTAATCATTTACAAATTACTAAAACTCCTTCCATGGTTTTCTCCTTAGAAGCAGAGATGGCGTTTGAATTAGCTGGAATTTTATGAATTTAACTTTGACTCATATGGGAATTGAGGGTAACTTTCTTTGAGATCATTTACACCAAATTACAGTTTTATTTCAGCAAAAATATTACAAATGTTATTGAGCACCTTCTGTTTATGGCTTCTGAGGTCCCTTAGACCACTACTAGTTAAATATAGCCTGCTATGGCTTTTTCTTGTATAATTTGGGCTCAAGTAGTATCTTCATTAAAGTAAATTTTAACAATTTTCCTCCTGGCATGAACACTGGTTCCTTAATGATCTGACTTTGTTAGCCCCACTTCCAGAATGCTCTGACCTTCAATTGAATCTACGGGCCTGAGTCTTTAAGGAAAGTAAGGCAAAAAAAGGAGTAAATGTTCTTTGGGACAAACCATGTTCCAATGCAAGGGGTGCAAATTAGTTTATTGCTTTGCACATAAGTTAAATACTGGCTGCTGTTCCTTCTAGCACACAAATACTTGATAGCTTTATTTTGACAGTGAAATTTAAAGTTGATCTAGGACATGCCTTACCCTATAACTATAAATCTGTCCCCACATTTTAAATTTATCTCCCCCTCCAATGCAACATAGTTTTGCCCAGGAGCAAAGTTACTACTTGTTTATGCTTTGCTCTCCTTAAAGACTCTGGCCCTACAGCTCTATAACGAACATTTTTATCAATACCTACAAATTCACAATTTTAATGATTCCATTTTCCTTAATCATCAGAAGATTTCTCACTGTCTTTCAAATCAATTTGTATATCTCACCCAACTTCTAAGGGCCTGATTCTTTTGAGATATCCTGGGAACAGTGGATGGCGGTTACTCTTTCCAATGAAACCTTTAATATGTAGAGAAATATATAGAACTACAATTTGTACTAGCATTAAAAAACATTTCAACAAATATATTGAAGATGATTCATTTTTCCCTCCAGGATTCATGTCTTCTAACCGTCTTCATCCAATTGTTGTTGGAGAGATTGTTCTGAATTGTGTAATTTTGCCCACATTTGGTGTGACTTAAATTTTAGTTACATTTTGATCGCATTGCATTTGTAACACCGTTAATGTTCCTCTATCTCCAGAATTTTTTTTTCTTTGCACACATATTTTTAATTTCTCTTCATGTAGAGAATTAATTCCCTCCCCCCTTCACCTTCCTTTCCTTGTTTTTCCTTTACATACAAATAGCTAATGTTAGTGTTTTGGCTTTTGTTATCTTTATTGTTTATAACAATATTATACAATTATTTAATTCTATGATGACTAATTGTAATATATGTGTATTGCATTTTCTATTTGTCATTTTTTTTGTTTGTTTGTTTGTTAAAGAACAGGAAAGGTATTAATCAACTAAGGGGGTGACTCAAAATTGGTGGTAGGCAGAACCTTAAGGTGACAGTTTAGTTTTGCCTTCATTCCTTTTCTTATCAAACACAATAAGCACAAAAAATCATGTGCGAAGTGTGGATGAGCATCCATAGGGGGAATGCACCTCTGTATTTGCCTGGTACATGAGTAGGTGCATTTGAATATATAAAAAATTTCTGTGCCTCCACATTGTCTAGCTCATCAATTATTCCATTGCCTGAAGCAGTTTTAACATGCTTGTGGGGCCAAGCTAATATGAAGATATTTAAAAATTGAAGACAATCAGTTTGCTTATGTTAGCACTTAGCCTGTACTTACAATAACACTTTTGGTATCATTAACAACAGCTATTAACTAGAAGGCACAAGGCAAACAACAGTGTCAATAGAAGAAATGTGTTGCAGAAAAAAAACAATTATACTGTATACTGAGCAGTTACTAACCTGGATTTAATGATTAGGTCCTAATGTAGTGTAGACCACATCAGTATAACAATTTGGTTTTGTTTGATCAGTTATGACCCACGGCTATCATCAAAACAACAGTCTAATTTCTCTAATGTCATGTGTGTGTAAGAGGTCAACAAATAAGTTCCAAATGACAGACCCCATTTCCTTCAAGATTTCTGTGTGAGGTATAAATTTAGATCAGCTCTGTGAAAAAGTTGACGACCAGTGAGTATTTCTTTTTCCTTTTGAACTTTCTAGCAATTTGCATATACTGTGTAACTAATTACACACAGGAGGATTATTTTCTGACCACCAGGTCTCGCAAGCTATTGAATACATTACCTTAGACTCAACTGAGCATGATCAGGTTTCATCTCATTAAGATGCATTTTTACTCTTTCTTAATATCCACTTGTTGACAGCCATTTCCAAGAAAATTCTCATCATTAAGTACAGATGTACATTGTTTTTACCAGAATTCCCTAGCTCATATTCTAGACCAAAGTATTAATGAAACAGGGTAAAGTAGAGAATTAGTTGTCTATTTCTACTTACTAGGATATGTAAAATATTTCTCTTTATCCTGTTCATCAATATTTGTTTACTGTATACTTAGGAAGTATGCACTTTGGGGATATGATCAGTGCTTTATTGTTAAATTTATATTAATAGACTGTAAGATTATTTATAAATTATTGTCATTAACTTTTGAAAGTAATTTGTAACAGCTGTGCTATCTGTACATTAAGCAGGATACAACTTGGGAGATCTGATATGGAAGCAGACTTAGTTATACTAGTAGACAGTAAACTGGGTAGCAGCACTCAGTGTCAGGCAGTTGCTGCACAAGCTAATACAATCTGTCAATGCATAAAACAGGAAATAGATACACAAGAAGTGAACATAATTTTACCATGAATTTTATGCTCAGTAAACATTAAAAACATCCTAATAAAAGTATTTCATGGAAGAAAATTTTTTTAAAAAATGTTTTTAACTGTTTTATCATTAATGCCTATATTACTAACAGATGACATTAGTTCACTTTATTTTTTCTGTGCGTTTGTTGGCAAATTTATAATCTACATAGGTATTATATGTGTCCTGCATTATCTTGTGCAGTAGAGCACAGATGACCTGCCCCCAATTTCAACAGCGTGTGTATCTTGAGATCCGTGCCGTGAGTGTGCAAAGTCAAAATATGTGCATTTAATACTAAGTGAAGGTTGCACTCAGAGTACACGTCTTGATGATTTAGGCCCAACATGTTTACAAAGCTATTCAAAGCTATCCTTATGCCTGAATCTTCTTATTCTGCACACAAAAGAAATCTACCTGTCTTCTGTCACTTTCAAAATGTTTAGACATCTTTTAAATGTGCCATATGGAATGTATGCTCAGATTGTAACTAACAAACAAACACTGTCTCAACTGTAGCCCTTTAACACAATGGGCTCCTCCTCATCCACACCTCCAGGCCTGCAAGCAGACATGTAGGTGGACTGTGACTCCTCCTTTTCCCAATATCTTTATCCAAAGTTCTTTCACTTGTTCCATCACTCACGTTACAATCTATTTTTTTCAACCCCTTTCCTCTGGGTGTTGGCTTGACATCCCCACCATCACCTTGAGTGATTTAAACATCCCAATTGATTATCTGCAAACTCCTTCTGCCTCTCCAACTTCTTTTCGTAGGCTTGTTTTCTCCTGACCCTATTCAAATTCTGATTTCTGCAATAATATTTTCTCTTTCTCAGACCATCAACCGTTCACTTGTATTCTCTTCTCTATCAATTTTATCTCTCTCTCTCTTACTCAACCAGTGGCGGATCCAGGGGTGGGCGATCGGGGCATTCGCCCCCCCTAGCAGCAAAAAGCTAGGTCCCAGCAGCCGAGCAAAACGGGAGGGGCGGGGCTAAGCGTGAGTGTGAGGGGGGCTAAATGTGGGCCAGCAAATCAGAGTGGTCCCAGCCGGCGCTCAAAACGGGAGGGGACGGGGCCAATCTCGGGCATAAGGCGGGGTTTAATGCCGGCCAGCCAATCAGAGTAAAGGAGGGGCGTGATTATGCAAAATAGCCCCCCCTAAACATAAAGTCTAGGTCCGCCCCTGTACTCAACCAAGCCTCATTCTATTCTTAGAAACCTCAGTTCTATTAATCTGCATTGTTTTTCTACCTCTCTGCAAAAGAAATAAACATTCTGCCTTCAAAAACTCTGCCACAATGAGGAATGCCATTGGTGAATGTCAAGTACTTATAACTTTCTCAAATAAACAGATTTACCACTCCTACCAAAATGCTCTAGTTACTGCCAAACAAATATACTTTCAATCTATCATTTCTAAACTGCCTAAACTTGCCTCACATGCTTCCTTTGCTCACACAACCTGTTGAATCATCTTCAGCAGGGCTTCCCAACATTCTACAGAGAATGCTTTGACTGCATTGTCTAATGATTTAATTATTGCTAAATCTAAAGGCTGCTACTCACTTTTAATTCTCTCATATTGTCTATCCTCTCCAGATATTGTGTGATAGCCTGTTTTACTGCTTTGACCTGTGCTACTGAATGGCATTCTACTATTTCAGCTTGTATGACCTATTACAATATCAATGTTAATCTTTAAAAAATGAGCTAATGTGTTTTCCACCACACAGCAGAAGTTACCCAACTTCTCTATTCCTAGCTGCCTAAGTATAATCCTTGACTCAGAACTGTTCTTTGTATCGAAAACCTGTTATACACATTTAAAAAACATCTCTAGAATAATCATATAGCTCACACAATACACTGCAAAAGCTTTAACCTATGCATGCGTAATCTCTCACATTCACTATTGCAGTTCCATTTTTACTAGTCTTCCCCTAATCTAATATTCACCCATACAATCTATTTTCAATGTAGGAATTAGACTATTTTTCTTTGCACAAAAATGCTTCTACTGCTGCTTTGCTCTGCCAGTACCTTCAATGGTTGCCTGTACTTTACCAAATTCAGTATAAAGTATCTCTACTAAGCTGCACCCAGTCTGTGGAATTCCGTTCCCCGGAAAATAAGACTTTTCCGTAGCCTCCAACCCTTCAAGCACTACCTGAAAATGTAATTCTTTCGGCAAGCACATTAAATTCCTGAACCACACTCTTAACCTCCCAGGTCTATTCCACCCAATTACCACCCTTCTACAACATTCACAATTGCGGTGTGATTATAAAGTGCAGTGGTGGGTAACAGGTGTTCAACTGGACTTCACCAGAGACCCCAAGCTTTATTTCCCCTGCTCTGACTTATTCTCTGCTTTACTTTATAAAGCTGGCTTCCACATCATGGGTCCTCCTCTGCACATCACAGGGAGGTTATGCAGCATATCCAGTCAGAGAAGGACTATAGAGTCTGCACCCAGTGGTCTCCCTCCTTGCTCCTCAGCCTCCTCAGGAAATGACTGAAGTTAAGTAATATTTTTTGGGCAGGGTGTAATGAATACAATTAAATCAATGTAATGATTTAGCTAATTACTTATGGCTATTAGTGGCTATTGGGTTAGTAGTGCTAATGCTCCCTGTGAGTGGTGAATTGTGGGGAAGTCTGACTAGTTGTACTAAATGGGGGGTTGGGGGCATCTGGGGAATTTTGGGGTTAGTGAGAGCATATTTTTGACAAGTAGGATGCCTGAGGCATATGTGGGGGCATTTTATGGCATGTGCGAGCTCTTAGGGCATGTGGGGGGGAGTTTTTTAGGGTAAGTGTGTGCTCTGAATGACATGTGGAAGGTGTGGGGCCCTTTTGGGATGAGTGATGTTGGAGTGCGGAGCTCGTTTTAGGTCTTGTAGGGTATCTGGTTGCCCATCACCGATACAGCCTCACTAACCACTTTTTCCTATTACAATTTGGCAGGACCTATAGACTGTCTTTGGTACTTAATCTCATTTAGGAAGCTAATTTTTTCCTATAGATTATGAGTTTGTTAGTAGGGCCCTCTTACCATTTGTTTATTAATGCCAAGTTTTGTTTTATTGCAGCTTTTGTGCCCAATTGTAAAGTGATGACGAGCATGCCATTGCTACACAACTTATGTCTTCTACACAGTAGATCTTTGGAAATAAATTATAAATGTAAAAATTGAGCATGTTCTATCCTTGTTTAGTTTACATTGTATCTTTGTATAGTGGCTTGTGTTTTGCATCCAGGTATATATATCAATTGATATATGTAATCAGAAGCAAAGATTTGGTTGAATGACTTGTAAGACTTCATTTTGGTACATTTAAATATTGGGAGATATGAAACCCCAAAAAATTCAGACGGAAGTTGTCAGTTCTTTGTGCTACTCCCAGACTATGATTTTTCTCAGCATGTGGTATGTAAATAAAACTGTGGGTAACCACTTTACCAATAGTGCTACATTATCACCTTAATTTACTTCACTTAGATCACTGTATACATAAGACACTTCCTTGGCCTTTTGCGCACATGATCCCTAATGATAGAAACGCCACAAACCACAGTAGTGTAGAATTTGTTTTTCCCTTCACAGTGTAATTCATTGACTTTCCATGGTGTAAAATCAATCTGTTCTGTTTATATGGCATAAACAACAAGAGTTTCACAGGCATGAGGCAAACCATATGTGGAGGTGTTTAAAAAGGCACAACAGGGAATACATGAAGCATCTGCACCTTTAGTGTTTCCATGTCAAATCACAGGTGTGTTGTAAAAAAAAGTTTATAGTTTTTATTGAAGAATAACATTACCGTTGTTCTCTTAACTGGTATTAACCCTTTAGAGTGATACAATGTAAAAAGAAGAACATGCCTAATATGGGGTCAAACTGCAAAAACACATACATTTAAGAATGTTTAAATGCGAAGAACATTAGTTTTTTTTTACATTTCAAATGACATTGTTGATATTACAATCAAGCAAAATGTTTTAAGAAAATGTTGAAAGCAGTTTTGAGTGTCCGGTGGATCGCTTTTTGTACATCACGCTAAATATTTTTGTGATTTTGGAACATAAATGTCTTTTAAAATAGCATTTAATGAGCAACAAACTAAATATAATGGTAAGAGAAACATAAATTAACAAAGGTTCACTGTAATTAGTTTTATTAGAGATGCACCAAATTCATGATTCAGGATTCCGTTGAATATCGAATCTTATTGAAATCCCCAACTAATGCTGAACTTAAATTTGCATTTCAAAATTGAAACAAAGATATATAATTTTATCTTTAGGTAATTCTGTGTCACAATCACTAAAATCAAGTTTTGGATTCTGATGGGCAAATTTGAAGCATATGGCTACATTCAGTAAATGCCAACTTCTTATGCCCTTAACACATCTTCTAAAATGATTTGCAAATCAGTTCACTAATAATCAAGCATTTGACCTATAATTGAGAATGGTCCCATGAACCAGAAGACTTCAACACATCTCTTAGTGATGCTAATGTATACTTAAATTGAAAAACAGTTTGCAGTCCGTTACAAATACACAAATTGCATATGTATTTTTGTCAGTATTATGTGTCACAAGTGTGAAAAGTGTTTTGCAGAGTTTCTTAAAAAAACAATGTGGCTGATTAGCTAAAAAAATTAAATTTTAAACATATAATACTTTAGTCTATGTCATGTGATAGTTAATTCTCGCCATTATACAATAAGAATAATTTGCGTAATTATAAAGGTGGCTCAAATTAGTTAACTAATATATATTTTATTTGGAACCTTATTACTAGAATTCCAGTTGCATATCTAGAGCCTATGTAGAGTTGGACGCAATTTCCGTCAAAAATGCAAGTGTAAATTGCACCTGAAAAAAAGACACATTCTACGTACTGTGCTCAGTTGGATACATCTAGGCATTGTAGCAGCTGCTACCCTATAGTACCAGCTTAGCCAATCAGAAGGTCCCATGTGAAACAATCTCCCACAGTTTGATTTTCGAAATTATTCTACATTTGCTGCTATTGTTGTCTTTTTGGATCATTTTTTTCACCCCTGCAACTGGTGTGCTCTTTCATATATACACTTTGTTTCCTTGTTTATTTCAGATATTATATAGCAATACTACAGTCTAATAAACAGATCTTTAATTTTGCAATATATATTCCTTTACTGTCTAAAGTACCTCTGCATTCTTCCTACACTTTATTTGCTATAATAAATGGTGTTTCTTCAAATCCAAAGCTGCTTGCCTCTATTAATAATATACTGTATTCTATTATGTAGCAAAATATTAAACAATTGTATTTAGTAAGTTATACACAAACTAGAATCTTATAAATACGTAATAATAAAGAGTTATGGTTTTCAAGCATACATGGACAGTAAACGCAAAGATAGTAAAATTGCAAGCACAACTGTAAAATGGTATACAAATGAATAAGTATGGTATGTGCAATTTGTTTCTTTTTTACTGTGATAAAACAAGCTAATTAAGATTGTATGTTATCATTGACCAGAGCTTTGGAAATAGGCACAAAGCAACATTTATGCAAGGAAGCAAATGCAATCTCGCAGAATTAAAGAGCCTTAGAATTATTTGTGCTGTTTAAATGTGCAGGGAAGGAATTGCATTAGGAAATGAGGCAATCATCCAGAACTCTTCATTTCTTCAGTTACTTAATTAGAAAATGAGTTCAGTCTAAGGAAGGGAAAAGATTAGTGTTGTGTGGTGAAATTGCTAAACGTATTTTCAATGTGAATGGGTTTTGGAGACATATATGTATACTTATTTTTGTTAAACTCTCCCGTGATATGATATCATCCGCATTAAAAAAATAAATAAAACTCAAAACATGGAAACTATTCCTACTTACTAACATTTAAAAAGGCTCACATGTTTTTTATGGGTTATTTTAAGAAACAAATACATATACAACAAAAAGGATTTGTTTTTGCATGCCTGTTCTATTAAATTTTTTTTAAAAAAAAATTCTATGACTTTGTATAAATATAAAAGGTGCACAACTAGCTCTGTCAAGTGATTGTTTCTGAGCCTATGTATTCTTAAAAATGAATGAAACAGCAGTAGCAATACATTATGTTACATCAATACTTAAATAGAGTATGAGATAAAGACCCTCATGATACACTGACATAGCTATAATAAAAAAATAGCAATTAAGTAAAATGTCTAATATTGCTTAGCGGTTGACAATGACACTACAAACATCCCATAGAAAATAATTATATAAGGTTTTGTGGCTTTGTAGACTGGGCATGAGATGCGTATGGTGGAAAAAGTAAAAATGCCAAGTCCCTCCTCCTAATGGGCCATTCTTTCATTTAAATTTCTGCAGATATCCTGCTCAGTTTAGCCTCACTTGTGTCTATAATGAATCGTTAGTGTAAGGAGATTTCTGGACTGTCCTTAGTACATGGGTCACTTTTGTAAAAGGAAATGTGTAAAATAATTACTTTTGTGGGAAAGATATGCCCTCTAGTCTGGGGAAAAAGGGGAATAACCTCCAATGCCCTTTGAACTCATTTAAATAATTATGTCCTATGAAATTAAACATCATTTTTCCAAATGGGAAAACATTCATGCATCTGGTTGGCAAGGAATAGACATATTGGTTCAGAAACGTCAAAAAATGCAAATGCCAAAATTTACAGATGCAAAGTCCATGATTTTTGCAGAAATCTAGGAGCATTAACGCAAAACATTACATTTATGTTGTAGAAAGCGCCATTGCTTGACTCTGTGACATCATTCGGCTGCGTGACACTACCGAGAAGGGTGTGGCCATATGGACCAAAATGAAGCTGTTAACATGGAGCCGTTTCAGAGGAATAGTTGTTACATAGTCATGGGTTTGGGTCTGAACTGAATCTTAACTTTTTGGATTTATCTCAAAGTTTTTCATAAATAGAATAATATCCTCCTATGTTGAATTAGTAACACATGAAAGCTGCCTTTTTGAACGTTAGAAATAAAAACTCATCTTACCAAACAGAAAATCGATGTTTCTCCAATTCATCCAAATAAGAAGTACTTATTGAGTTCTTTTCTTTGTGTTTGTCAGCAAATGGTTCAACTTTTTCTGTCCATTGAAGATGCTGATGAGGTGAATCTTTTTCCCTTTTCTGTCAGGAATAAACAATAAACAATCATGTAATAATTTAGCATCCATCACAACACTGATTATGGAACGGATGCATGTAATCAATTTAAGTATTATTCTATGTTCCATTTTGCACATAATAGATTGTATGATTATAGGCTTAATTGAAAACAATCTTCTTGAACATTTTCAGTTCTTTTCAACATATTGTGAATTAAATACTTTTTATTCATTTGTACAGTATAGAAGTACTTCAAAGTATTATATGTTCTGATGATATTTTTCTGATTTTTGGCTGGCTTTTCTTGCTTATTAGATCAAACAAATATAACACATGCTTTTCATCTATATACACATATTTATTATACTTTAAGCAGATGACTAACATGAAATACCTCTCTATTAAACATCTTCCTGCCCGGTCACCTCGAGTCATGGAAAAAAAGACGCAAATAGGCTTGGGTCATTCTACAGAACATAGAGGTAGATTTTTGGAGTATTATTTTATATATTACTTACATTTTCCATTTATTTAAGACACTGGTGGGGACCAGAGTGGTAAATATTAAGCCCCATTTCCTCCCTCCTATGTTGGAGAGTGGAGGAATGAAATAGCTTAGTGATGAGACCATCGGTGTCATCATGTCGGGGTATGTGCTGTCAGGTTTTTCTCCATTGTTGTGAAGACTACCACCTGCTAACACCACCTGGCCTCAGCTGATGCTGTATGGGCTGGAATTTAATGAAATAATTCAGCCCTCTTACATGAGAGGGTTCTTCTGGTCCTACCAGGTGATGTATGGAATTGGAGTAACATTAAACACCTCACCCTGAGATGACTAAATATTATTTGGAAAAGAAAATAATTTGACTGACAAGGAGCATATTATATAAATATCATGGCATTTTTACTTTGATATTAGAAAGCAAGTGAGGAAATTATGTAAGAAATATGTGGATGTAGTAATAGATTATACAATCTACTGGGCATATTGAGGATGGCCCTTTAAGCAAGAACTGTAAATTATATATTGGAGTGAACCATGCAACCAACAACCTCAACGCGTCAGAACAATGTCTTCAACATTTGAGTAGGAAGAGGGAGTGGCCGATAGTGAAACCACTTTAAGACAAAGCTGTTTATATGTATATATTTGTATTTGCTTCATCACAACTGTACTACTATTTTAAGTATATCTTATTATATACACTGTGTATTTTTAAATGACTCATATTGATATTGTAGTACAACTTTAAGCAGGTTATATTAGTCAAACAGATGTTGCTGTAGCGTAAAAGAGATACCTCTTAGCTGTGGGATACTAGATATCTATATGATAAGATAGGTCTTAGATAGGATTGTTTATTTATTATATGAAATTGTCTGTTTAATATACAAAATATATTTTTGATTCAAAACATCAGAAAAACCCTTTAGAAGCTAAGGCATCATCAATAAATGTGCAACTGTAGCTTATAAAGATCAGTTCCATGTAATAATACTAATTTGTATGTGTTTTTGGTCCAGTGAAGGGGGTCTCCCTCTGGTGTTGCTACAAACAGGACACTACCCAATGAAAACCCTTCGGTAACCAGACCAAGGTGAAGGCACCACACAACTCGGAATACAAGATACTGAATCCATTTGCAGCCTGCACATACAAACTTATACATACAATAGCAATGACATTAACAGCAATGACAGTTAAACTCACTGGGTCCAGCAGCTAAACTGTGATTCTATTCAGTAGATCGTCGAAACAACTTTCTTTCTTGGTGTGATGACAGTCCATGGCACTACCATGTAATTTCCCGATACCTACGGCTATGAGACTATGATGCCTTTCCATATGTTGGATCAGGGCCAATGACGCTTTGCGCACCTACTACACACTTGACCATCACTATGTCACTCTGAAAAATTGCAATGGTGACTGGAATTTAACATTATGTTTGGATTTATTTTCTGATCTGGGCACTTTCTTAGTACTTGTTTGTTAGGTACATGATGGAGAATTAGCCGTCATGGTACTGGCTAGTATGGTCACACTTAATCTATGATAAAGGACTGGGGAAGTTGGTGGGACAGACATTTTTTTATGCTCATGGGGTGCCTGCAGCATGGCAGCAGCATCTAGTTGCTTAACTGTTTCCTCTTCATCATCACTGCTTAATACAGTTTTGGAATTTTGAAGCAATTTCTGAAAATAGCCTATATATTGTCATTTCATTTTGTGATGTCACCAGCATCTGAAAACAGATTACTTTGCATTGCTCACAACTGCAAAATGTTTTCCACCCATTACCTCTTTTACTCATAAGTAAGTTGCATAAGAATGTATCAGCACTATTTTTCATTGTTGTATTGCTGCATTATCACAGGCACTAACATTATTAGTTTTTGTACAATGTAATTAGTGAGAGTAAATGTTTCTCCTCATCATCACTCTGATAAAGACTATTACATTGCAGCACTGCTGTCTTACCATGCCTATACTCAAACTGCTGCAAATATTCACTGGCACTCAAGTCAGATGTACTTTGTTTTAATGACTGCTTTGACCCAATATACTGTCCTCAAAGTCTGCAAAGATGTTTTTAAATAACAACAGTTCTATGTCATGATTTGATAAAGGGTATGACAGATAATCACAACATTCACATGTTTCATTATCATCTGAACTGCCAGCATGGGCTTGCTAGCCAGTGCACAATTTCATGTATTTTGACAAGTGGACAAAGAGGGACTGTATACAGTAATATAGCATCCTGTCACTTCTCCTACTGTCTTGATTGTACACTTATTCAATTCTAACACTTACATTGTCATTACGTTTTTTTCATACCGCCACTTCTAAATATTCATACCGCCACTTCTAAATATCCATACCGCCACTTCTAAATATCCATACTGCCACTTCTAAATATCCATACCGCCACTTCTAAATATCCATACCGCCACTACTAAATATTCATACCGCCACTTCTAAATATCCATACCGCCACTTCTAAATATCCATACTGCCACTTCTAAATATCCATACCGCCACTTCTAAATATCCATACCGCCACTACTAAATATCCATACCGCCACTTCTAAATATCCATACCGCCACTTCTAAATATCCATACCGCCACTTCTAATTATCCATACTGACACTTCTAAATATCCATACAGCCACTTCTAAATATCCATACCGCCAATTTTAAATATCCATACTGTCATTTCTAAATATCCATACCGCCACTTCTAAATATCCATACTGCCACTTCTAAATATATATACCGCCACTTCTAAATATCCATACTGCCACTTCTAAATATCCATACTGTCACTTCTAAATATCCATTCGGCCACTACTAAATATCCATACCGCCACTACTAAATATCCATACCGCCACTTCTAAATATCCATACCGCCACTTCTAAATATCCATACTGACACTTCTAAATATCCATACAGCCACTTCTAAATATCCATACCGCCAATTTTAAATATCCATACTGTCATTTCTAAATATCCATACCGCCACTTCTAAATATCCATACTGCCACTTCTAAATATATATACCGCCACTTCTAAATATCCATACTGCCACTTCTAAATATCCATACTGTCACTTCTAAATATCCATACCGCCACTCCTAAATATCCATACAGCCACTTCTAAATATCTATACCGCAACTTCTAAATATCCATACTGCCACTTCTAAATATCCATACTGTCACTTCTAAATATCCATACTGCCACTTCTAAATATTCATACTGCCACTTCTAAATATTCATACTGCCACTTCTAAATATTCATACTGCCACTTCTAAATATCCATATCGCCACTTCTAAATATCCATACTGACACTTCTAAATATCTATACAGCCACTTCTAAATATCTATACCGCAACTTCTAAATATCCATACCGCCACTTCTAAATATCCATACTGTCACTTCTAAATATCCATACTGCCACTTCTAAATATTCATACTGCCACTTCTAAATATTCATACTGCCACTTCAAAACATTTATACTGCCACTTCTAAATATCTATACCGCAACTTCTAAATATCCATACTGCCACTTCTAAATATCCATACTGTCACTTCTAAATATCCATACTGCCACTTCTAAATATTCATACTGCCACTTCTAAATATTCATACTGCCACTTCTAAATATCCATATCGCCACTTCTAAATATCCATACTGATACTTCTAAATATCTATACAGCCACTTCTAAATATCTATACCGCAACTTCTAAATATCCATACTGCCACTTCTAAATATCCATACTGTCACTTCTAAATATCCATACTGCCACTTCTGAATATTCATACTGCCACTTCTAAATATTCATACTGCCACTTCAAAATATTTATACTGCCACTTCTAAATATCCATACTGCCACTTCTAAATATCTATAACGCCACTTCTAAATATCCATACTGCCACTTCTAAATATCCATACTGCCACTTCTAAATATCTATACCGCCACTTCTAAATATTCATACTGCCACTTCTAAATATTCATACTGCCACTTCTAAATATCCATACCGCCACTTCTAAATTTCCACACTGCCACTTCTAAATATTCATACCGCCACTTCTAAATATCTATACTGCCACTTCTAAATGTCCATACTGCCACTTCTAAATATCCATACCGCCAATTTTAAATATCCATACTGTCATTTCTAAATATCCATACCGCCACTTCTAAATATCCATACTGCCACTTCTAAATATATATACCGCCACTTCTAAATATCCATACTGCCACTTCTAAATGTCCATATTGCCGCTTCTAAATATCTATACCGCCACTTCTAAATATTCATACTGCCACTTCTAAATATCCATACTGTCACTTCTAAATATCCATACTGCCACTTCTAAATATTCATACTGCCACTTCTAAATATTCATACTGCCACTTCTAAATATTCATACTGCCACTTCTAAATATCCATACCGCCACTTCTAAATATTCCTACTGCCACTTCTAAATATTCATACTGCCACTTCTAAATATCCATACCGCCACTTCTAAATTTACATACCGCCACTTCTAAATATCCATACCGCCACTTATAATTATTCATACTGCCACTTCTAAATGTCCATACTGCCACTTCTAAATGTCCATACTGCCACTTCTAAATATTTATACTGCCACTTCTAAATATTCATACTGCCACTTCTAAATATTTATACTGCCACTTCTAAATATTCATACTGTCACTTCTAAATATCCATACCGCCACTTCTAAATTTCTACTTTGACCACTGTATTTGACTCATATCAACAAAAAGCATTTTTGTTTTCTTCAGGCCATTCATCACTTTCTATAAAGGGACAGAGTTAATACAATAAACTTGATATTGTGGCTGTACAATATTTCAAATGGTCAGTTCACTGTAAAAAAAAGACAAAAAAAACTGATGAGATGGCAAAGTTTTTCCATGTTATTTGTTATACAGCTATATGGGTAAGGTATCCAGACCTGAACCTCAGGTCCCACATAGTTCCTCCTGCAACTCCTTATCTGGGCCCAACTCAAAAGTGAGGCCCCAGTAGGATATTAATAAAAAAATGGAGAAGGCGGACGGGAGCCTGGATAACCAAACGGGTGATCAGGCCCTGGGGGCTGCACTAGTCTCAGATGATTTTTTTTAATATGAAAACTCTTTCAACAGAGGCATTATTTGTAAGTTTGTTTATTAATGTGAACTCTGAAAAGATAAGACTAAAAAAACTAATGGCAGTGTCAAACATTTCTTTTTTCTGAACAGCAGCTTTGACTTACCTGTAAATCCCGAACTAGTGGACCGGCACATAGACATTGCATGCTTCTCATTCCAGCCTGCATGGTCCATACACATCTCCTGCATCCCTAACACACTGTAATATGTCATATTTGGTATCATAGTGCAACATCTCACTATAATGTACTATCAAATATCACACATTACAGCGCATTAAAGAGGCAGGTAACCCATCAAATCTATTAGCCTTGCGAATGTACTATTCAGTTTCTAAACATTACTTTACCAGCACTGGATAGATAAAGTGAATAAAAAATAAATAACTATTATGAGGGGGGCCTTAAAAGAGTGGACAGAGGTAACTTTTGTGGACATATTTATCTTAAAAAATAAATGTCATATACCTAAAAGGTCTCTTTTGCAAACACCAATTCCTACTTAACTTTATGTATTTATTTATTAATAAGTATACAATGGATCACAGAGTTGTTCCCCCGGTAATAGATAATTGATAAACAGCATTACTATTACACTGTAAAAAACTTTTTGTATATTGTTGGTGTGTGAATTGTTGTTCACTCTATGAAATGCAGAGACGAACTTACAATGCCATTGATTTTCTGCATTCTTTACGTTTGTTATCAGTACAAGTTGAGGTTAACTGTATAGCCTAAAAACTGTAGCAGCAAAGCCAAATCAGCAAAAGAAAATAATTATCCAATTACTACTTCAAAGCCTGTCAGAAAGGTATGGACTTTGATTAATTTAACTGAAGTGTTCAGCAGCTACAGAAAAGGCGTGTTCGGAGCAATAAAAGGTTTAGTAGTATTGCTGATCTCACAAAATGTCAGTTGCTTTGACTTGTCAAGCACATCAAAACTACCTTTGAAGCCCAAAATACCAACTGCCTGGAAATGCATGTTAGAATTTTTTTGTTGTACTGTATGAAAGTGATTGTTGTGCACAGTGTGATGCACGTAATTGTTGTTGTTACCTTTTTGTCTAAAAAGAAGTCTTCTTTCGATGTAAGAATATTGGATTGCTTATCCATGTACGGAACAATTTTATTCCGAGGAACTCCTGTCAAGACATAAAAAAGAGCATCATAAACTGTACTAGAAACACATAAAAGCTTATTATTCAAAAGTAGATCATATCTATAATTTAATTACTATTCTGTAATTTCAAGACAATTGTGCATAGGGTAAGCAAATGCAGAAAATGCTACATTTTATGGACCTCATTTAGAGTCGGACGCAAAGTCCGTTTAAGAAGTGTAGGAGTGGGAGTGTGCCGCAGCTTCGTAGGGTATTACGAGTGGCAAGCAACCCCAGTTGCGTCCCACTCTTAATACCCTATTGAGCTGTGAGCAGTTCCTGCAGCTAGCTAACGCTTGCGCCACCTAATTACTGCCACACAACTTTAGCCCTGTTTTGACGTGTGTTGCGTCTGCACCTCACTGCGACTAGGATTTATTTACATGGTCAAGTCTTTACAATTCCACGTTCCTCCCATTCTCTTGTAGTGAGTAGCAAGCTGTCGCAAGTGTTAATTGCGTCCAAGATGCAAGCGGATTTGGTGCTTTCTGCACATGCGTGGTATTGTTTTTTGATTAGATGCGGCTAAAACGGACTTTGCGTCCGACTCTAAATGAGGTACTATGTGTCTATTTTTTAAACCAAACTCTTTGGGTAGTATTTCATTGCACTGCATTGATATCCAGAATGCCGTTCATCTTACTACATAACTTTCTTTTTAATTTCACAATCTATTGAACAATTGCAGGTCTATTTATTAAAAAGCAGCGATAGGACTAGTTTTATATCACTGTTAATCTCTGTGATAGAAAACTTCCTGTTGTTGAAATCTGCCATTGAAATTTCATCGGGACAGCTGATTGATAGTCAACTTCTCAACAATACTTTTTGGCAGCGGTAAAAGGTCTACTACTGCCTGAGGACATTGCCCTGCGCATGCATGAACCAACTTTGCCGGTTCACACATGCACTGTGGAACTGGGAGCCCAGACATGGATGGGGTTCCAGTTGCACTGCCAATGAAACAAAAAAGTAAAAATAGATTTTAAAATACAAAGAAAGAAGAATTTTAAACTAAGCAAAGTATTTTCTTCTTGTCTCTCTAATCCTACATCAGCAATGGGAGGTAAGAGCTGGAGAATACATAAGAAGATATTTATTATATCTTCCTATTTCTCTGCTGTACCTTCTGCTATCGACATTCTGAGATGACTATAGCTATAAGATTATACCAGCGGTACATACACTGCTGAGAGTCTTCTTAAACAGGGATCAGGTGAAACAAATGTACCCCCTTGATGTAATAGGAGAAGCCCTGACTCCAGAGAAAACACCTGTTTTCACCAGAGAAAGGACTTATCTTACAATGATAAATAGACCACTTAGGGCCTCATTTAGAGTCGGACGAAATTTGCATTGAAATCGTAAGTGTAAATTGCATCCGGTAATTTACACAGTATGTAAAGTGACACGGATCTTTAGAACTGTGCGACTTAGAATACTGTGCAAATTGCACAAACACACCCCTTTATCTGCCCTATGGGCTGGCGTGCAAGTGTATAATGCACAGTGCCCTGTAAAGCAGATAATTATTTTTTTTTAAAAAATATAAAAAAATTTTTTTAAATTGTACTCCCCCCCCAAACAGCACAAGGGTTGTTTGGGAAGGGGTGCATACCTTTTTTTGATTATTATTTAATTGTTTTTTACTTTGTTTTTTAATACATCAAGGTCTCCGCTCCTGCTGAAAGCACCCGCAAAAGATACGTCTCCTAGAGACCTATCTGCAATTGCTTTCAATAGCATGCAAAGAGCGTGAACACGCCTTTACATTGCTAGGCTTACCCACTACCTCCCCCATTCCACCTCCTTAAGCGCAGAGAGGTGCAATGGGAAGATCCGTCTCAGTCGGAGTGCAAACTAAGACGGATCTTTGGGCAAAAGTGCTTTTTGCGCTGAAAAAAAGGACTAGCGTCCGACTCTGAATGAGGCCCTTAGTGTCCAGAGCAATCCTAAAGCAGCTTGTATATTTATGAATTTATTGCATATATGTGGTGATTAGCTAGAGATGCAAGTTTTACACACATTAAAAAAAAATTAAATCCTCTATTTTTTAAAATGTTTTCCTAAACTGATTTGGTTTGCAAACCTTAAATCTTTAGCAAATCTTTAGTCCACATTCTTTAGTAAATGTTTCACAAATAAAAAGCACACATTATATTTGTTTATTATTATTGCTATTATTATTATTATTATTATTATTATTATTATTATTATTATTAAAAGAATTCCAGCTCAAAAAAACTTTTATCTCAGAATTATGATTTATAAAATATTCAGAGTCGAATGATTCTAGCAAACATTCTACCCATTCACTATACATTTTATTTGTCATTGACACAAACATCTTTATCTCTTCTTTAAGCTTTTTTGCATGTGTCATATCCAGTATACAGCAGTGTAGAAATGCATGTATGTGTGTGTGTATATATATATATATATATATATATATATATATATATATATATATATATATATATATATATATATATACATATATACATACTATTGAACTGGACTGGCCAATATGTATAACTATACTTTATTAGAGGAAATATATTGGTCAGTTTCATTCAGAATGTATTCAAGCAGAACATTGATAAACAAAAATGTTCAAAATATTCATTGTCAGTTTATTGCCATATAGAATACAATTTGTCCAGATGTTTACTAGCTGCCCAGAGCCATACCTTATCTTACAGAGTTACACAGTCATTAAGGACACACTTACATTCTGGATTGTAGCCAAGTATAGTAAAGAAATTTGGATCTCCTAAAAAGATTCTTCCCCCATAATCTGGACACAAAGGGAAGAATCCTATTTGTTCCTAAACATATCTATATTCGTACAAAACAAAATATTACATATGTACTAAAAAATATGGTTAACACTTTAATTGCCTTATCAATATGATGAGTACAGTACTTGGTAAAGTATTGTTTTAGATAAGGTGGACTATAATGAGTTAATGCATTTGTATTAGGATTGCATGTTGATATTCAGCTTTGAATGCACACAGTGACTAAACACCTTCATAATGGATTAAGAAATAAAGGTTTAATCAAACCATAACAATACAATCTTAATCTTCCAATCTTAATGTATCACTATAATTTTTTTCACCAATTATACATTCATTGTCACAGGTTATTAAGGCAATCAGGTCAATTTCAGGTCTGTACAATATCGATCTAGCCTTTGTGTTTCCAATGTTTTTGTTTACAATGAATCTGTTATTGTGCATTAAGTACTATTTGACAAGTAATTAGACTAAATGAGCATGAACATAAAACAGGTCACATCTGAAGAATTTGAAATGATTTGCAATCACATGCCGTATGGTCTGTAATTTTATTTCAGAAATGTTGTTAAAATGTGGTGTTATGGATGCACATTCTAAATAATGTAAATAATTTAACAAGTGTCCATATACTTTGTAAACAACAGCAGTTTTGAGGAAATTTTGTTATGTATTAGATCTTATTGCTGGTTACAATTTTGTTTCCAGTTATTAAATTAACCAGATTAATGTTGGATTTTTAAATACTATAACTGATTAAACATGCCCTAGAACACTCTGTAGGTATGTCAGAAAAATAAACTCTATATTAACATTTGAATAATGCATGCAGAGCAGTAGAAAAAGGGTTGTCAAAACAACTTACTGTCAGAATAAAACAAATATTTGGTTATCCCTTTCTTTAGCAAGTAGTGTAGGATTTAATTTGTAATGTGAATATATAAGATTTACATGATGACTGCCTATACTGCAGGATAATGTGAAGTACCACCTTATCTAGCTTTTACTGTTATACAACTGTATGTTAGAGAATATTACAAAAAATGGGGTAGACTTACTATTATGTTTCGTGAAGTAAACCAATATAAAATGTGTTTATTTGAATTTTCATTTAGAGAAGAACTTGAACCAAAGAAACTGTTGCATTGAAATTTGTACCATCAAACCAAACCAGGCAGAAGAGTCAGAATAGTTCAGTTTGCCCAGAAAAAATATTTGTTGATAAGTGGAAGCTCTCGTATATTTTTAACAGTTTTCCTCACATTTTAAGTCACTGTCTTGGATGAATACAAGCGTTGACCCATTAGCATCAATGAATTTTCTTTGCTTTATTATTTTGCATAGCAAACTAATACCACATTTATCACTTGATAAAGTTAATCATGAGCATACAGTAGTTTTATTAGAAGAACGTTATGTGCAGAGCTACCATCAGAAATTGTAGGGTCCAGTACTAATGAAAAAGGCAGCCCCCCCCCCCCCCCCTCCTGACCACGACCCCCCACCCCCACCACCCCTGGATACCTTATGTTTTTGGGGAAAATGTAAAAGTGGCCAACCTCCTGTCAACTCACGCTATAGCACCCCCTCACCTTCCATTATAGGGTTTTAAGCGGTAGGTAAAAACAAACTCGCCCTTAATTTAAAATCAAACCTCTCTCACCCACCCCCACAACAAACACCAATGTTTATTTTCCAGAGCTTTACCATGGGAATATATCAAGGTTAAAACCTTTCTACATTTTTCTTTCTTTTTACTTTGGAGAACAAAGATTCTCTTATATTTTAAAATTAATTTCAGTTTATACCTCTCCCTGTCACAATTTTGCACCACAAAAATGTCATCCTATAAATTCACTTTAGAAACTGATTAAATAAATCAATGGTGATGATAATGAGGAAAATTCATGTCAATAATTGACTTTACCTGCTGTTTGATTAGTGTTATAAAATAATTGGTTGATTACATATTTAAAGGGGTTTTCAAAATAGATGCAACTTTAATACATGCCCCCCTGCAACATTTACTCAGTATGTGGTATTATCTTTGCGGCTTCCTCTGCCCTTCTTTGTGTTTTGTATACAGTAGTATCCACAGGGCAGTTCTGTGTCATATTCAAGGGCAAAAAAACAAAGGGCTTGAAGTTAAAAAACACTGATGGAAGATAGAAAAATAGGATGTGAAAAATATAAAAGAATGTATTTAGTGGAACTTGCAGGAGAATGTGTACAATTCAAGTTGCCAGAAAGTGAAATGAAAACAATAATTATATATAGAATGTTTGGTGAAATACACGTGATTGAAAATCTATATTTGAGGCATCAATCAATAGAACAAAGCATACTGCTTACTCACCCGGAGTCCTCCCGGGCGCCAGACTGATTAGACCACCTCCTTTTCTGAAGTGGGCAGTGCCTAGATGACGCAATTTGATTCGAGTTGCATCATGATCGCTCCCATCACCCACTGCGGGTTTCCAAGCCTACCTGAACTCCCAGAGGTTCAAACAGTGGGATGGTATGGAAGAAAGTATGTTGTGTATTTATAAGCCCCCATTAAGCACACCCCTAACTCAAGTTCCTAAAATTCTTCCACATATATTGAATGTTTTTTTGTTATGAATAAAGCTTATTTAGTAATTTTCCAGTGTTAGAAGTGAACTTTTCATTTCTAAAATCTGATAAAGCCCATTAAGGACAGTTTCTGCCTTTACTGTATAATGATTGTAGGTATGATACTATAAATAATAACAGAAATTGCCATAAATTGTGTACATAATAACAGCTAAATGTTTACTTCAACATAACCTGCAAATTGCCTGATAATTACATTTACAATTACAGCACTCATTCATTAGCAACAAGAATCCAAAATCTCAAAACAAAAGCTGAAGTTGACGCAGGGATTTGGTTGTGTTTATGTCAGCACAAAGATTAATGGCATAGTTAAAGAGTAATGTAGAACATTTATAAAAAGTAAAATAAAATTGCTTACTCAGTACAGAATGAAAAAAATGTTGATTGCAGCAGACCCTCTGTGTGACTTCACACTGACAGGGAGACGGGGTGGATCACATGGAGGGGTCTTTCCCCTGCAGTTCATCTCTGATACTGCTGTGTCCTCCCCCATGTCCCTGCTGCTGCTGCTGTGAGCTTTGCAGTGACAGACAGCTGTCAAACGCTGATCGGAGATGAACGATCATGTTTGACAGCTGCCAGTCACTGCCAGGCTCACAGCCCCTGCAGGGATCCCGAAGAGGACACAGCAGCAGTGGACAGCACTTCGGTGGTCAGCGGGCCCCCTAGACAGCCCGGGCCCCATAGACCAGTACCCCCTGCACCCCCCTGATGGTGGGCCTGGTTATGTGTGCAAGTATAATTCTGCTCTATATGCCCTTTTGAAAATGTACTTATTGGAGGCACTTCTAATCATGAACTTGTGATCACATCTCAAAACTATTGAAGGCTGCCACTTCGCTTTCTTTTCTATAGCGACTCAGTTAAGCCATTCAAATATCAGATTATTGATAATGTCTCAAAATTGCATAACGTATAGAGAATGTATAGCACAACAGTACCATAATGATTTAGATAGCAGTCCATGTGGTAGTTAAATGATCCAAAACCATGTGATGCCTGGGATAGGCAGAGCCAGTTTGACAGTTTTCTTACATATGTAGTGTGACAGGATGGACCGGCTATGCTACCCTGTCTGTTGCTGCTGGAAACCGGCTTGGCTTATTTTGCCACCGTTCCCTTTCGCTATTCCAAATGCGCCCTCTTGCCACAGAAGGAGGGGCTGCCACCACTGGACTCCTTGCCGTCATCCAGTTTCTTCTGGGTAACTGATGCTGCGAGTGTACCCCGTTACTGGCGTATCTGGGCTGGTACTCCAGACCTTTTACTATGGATCAGGGGTGCTGTTGATGGATCCCCCCTGGCCTATCACACTGACCAGAGCTGAAGGGTAGCAGGCAGAGCGGTGGTATCGGAAAAGCTGCGTCCCACCTCAGAAACAGCCAGAGAACGGATTAGTTTTAGGGTCTAATCTGCAGGTCACAGGAAAACAGCAATATTAAAGATGTTTTCAAGCAGATCTTTGAAGCAAGTGATGTTTATTTGCTCCATTACTGGTTGAAGGTACCAGTGATCAGGTCAGATGAAACGAGAAGAACATTTCAGTGTACAAGACAGTGCTTTTCATACTGATTTGGACACAGGCTATAGAATCAGGATGCAATGTGTTTACACAAACATGGATTTACATGCATTGCAAAGCCAACAATATTTACACTTATCTATGAAATTCTAGAGATGCTGTGATGTCCTGCATCTGATTTTCAGATGCATATAATCTAGGAGCCAGTCTTAATTAAAAGTTCCTGCCTTCAATGTTGGACCTTCACACATCAAAATATCTAATTAGCATGGGGCCCCTCTTCAGACTGTCCAAAATACACATTCCCAAAGAAAGGTACATACCGCAAACAAGCCACTTCCCCACATCACAACACACAAAAGACTTCCATCCACAAAGGCTTACTGTATCAGATATATACCTTAAGAAATAATGCATCTCCTCTAGCAAAGTTAAACAAGAAACAAATTTCTTCCCTTGGTCTCAGAAATTAAAGATTTTCCCTTACCAAAATATACACAATATCAAAATTAAGTGCATGTGCAATTGTATAAATAAGCGCCCTATGCTATTTCCTTTAAATAAATTTATACCAAAAGATATTTATCAGTGATCCAGTCACATGTAGTAAGCGGTCTTCCTCAACACCTATGGTACATATGATGTGTATTCATTGGATGCAGAATCAGATGCTCGGGGTGATGGCACCCTTAATACTAACCAGTCAGTTAAGGGTCTGCTGCCTAAAGCGGATTGACAGAGATATGAAGCACATCACATTGATATGCTGAATACACAATTAATCCTCTATTCTGAGTTCCCTTGACTTTTGTTGCTATAAAGTAACAATAATAAACAATAACAATAATATAGAAAACAAATGAAGAACATGGGTGGAAATTTAGGTTTCCCTTGGCTTATCCCTGTTTGTCATGTACCTACTAATAAGGCTGGGTATAAATTAGCAACATATTGTTTATTCTGAATCGCCTTGCCTAGTTATTACATATCTGTTACCCAGGATCACTGTAATATTTTCTTGTTCTGTGCATATTTCCTTTACCCTGCATGCTATTTCAGTATCTGGTTAGCACTTCTGCCTCACAGCACTGGGGTCATGAGTTCATTTCCCAAAAATGGCCTTATCTGTGTGGAGTTTGTATGCTCTCCCCCTGTTCGCATGGGTGTCGGGTGCTCCAGTTTCCTCCCACACTCCAAAAACATCATGAGGATGATCTGATTTTATTGTGTGGAATTGTTTTGCAAAAACACACAGACTACAGCTTGTCCCTCTGCAACAACTTTTTTGTACGTACATTGTACAAGTGCTATTTTATCAGACATATATAATTTGGCAACAATGGCTTCATTTCTTTTCTATACCAAACAAATGGAATCCTTAGATGCACACATACTAAACTACGGTTTACAGGATACAGAGGTTTGCAACAAAACATAATGATAGTGAGCTACATTCAAATATATTACATCTTCCTTCTTTGAAATAAAGCTTTTGTTATGTATATTCATTATGTTTCATGTGTTAAATTAGTAATCTATATCTGGGTTTGAGAAGTCTTCCTACCCAGAAATACTTTACTGGCTGCAGTGCCGGTATTAGGACAGTTTTTGTCACTTTCATCATTGGCCATAAAGAGGTTTGATCCGAAAACTTGCTATGCCTATTATGGAAACTTGTCTGGTTCTTTGATATTTTTCCTTTGATTTGCTTGATATGTTTGACTATTTGCTATAAATTTTCAATGTCCTTTTCTTGTGTGGTCAGAACTGTATCGTTAGAACATATTGTGGTCAACACTGTTCCCAGCAGATCATGGTGTATTTGTGTCAATATTTATTGCCTCTGACAAATTCCATACATGTGAATAGTCCATGACTATGGAACACACTCTCTTATAAAGCTATAAAGTCATGCGCATCTTCATTCAGATCTGGTTCCTCCTGTTCTTCTTCCTAGATGGTTATAAACTGGATAGTGTGTTTTCATTTGGGATGTCTTTACGTAGTTAACAGTGCGGGTATTATGGTACCGCATTAACGCGGATTTTCGTACGCAACCCTATGGGCTGCGAACGAAAATCCACGTTATTGCGGTAACGTGTTTTACGTTTCGCGGCCGTTCCGGCGCGTTACCGCGAATCCAAAAGCTAATTGAATATGCCCCCATGTGTATTCAGTGTTTTTCAAGTAAGGTTTGCAAAGTGGCAGTGGCTGCGTTAATTTGTCAATGAATTTGAAAATGTAGGGAAGTAGTTGAATATAACTAACAAAATCTCAGCTCTTTCTGTTTTTTGGTGCATAAAATGTGACAGCACTAGTACTGCTATTTGCATTTCTATTGCATTCAAGCAGAACATGCAGGTTTAAATCATGTTCAACCTTTGTTTTCTGATGCTCCAGGATACCAATTGTTGGTTCTAAACTATGTAGACCTTCCATGTTGTAGCTTTTTATTTCCTGTGCTAATGTGATTCCAGGTGATACACATGTATATCTGTTCCAGACATGCTGAAGACCCAGTCAGTTTGTATGAGATGTCGTACAATGTTGGTAGCGTATATTCCTCTTTCATTATATTTCATTTTCATCTCTTGGTTCAATATTGTGAGCAGCACGTTGGCCTAGAGGTTAGCTCTTCTGCCTCACAGCACTGGGGTCATGAGTTAAATTCCCGACCATGGCCTTATCTGTGTGGAGCTTGTATGTTCTCCCCATGTTTGCGTGGGTTTCCTCCCACACTCCAAAAGCATACTAGTAAGTTAATTGGCTGCTTTCAAAATTCACCCGTCTCTCTCAGTCTGTCTGTGTGTGTGTTAGGGAATTTAGACTGTAAGCTCCAATGAGGCAGGGACTGATGTCAATGAGTTCTCTGTACAGCGCTACGGAATTGGTGGCGCTATATAAATAAATGGTGATGATGATGATGATGATGTAGATTCTCAGAGTATTATCTGATTTCATTTTCCACTGCTCAAATTTTACACACCCACTTCATTGAATCTGTGACTATGATATTTTTCCAAAGTTGTTTTTGAATTGTCTGTCTAAGAGCTATAGGAACTCTTCTCTTTAGGTTTATAACTGGTCATGCCCCAGGTTTCAATTTGATGGAGCATTTTCTGGCAAATATCCCAAACGTTTCACAACACCTGCATAGTACTAGTGATTTTTCTCCATTGTTTGGTGTGATTCAGCCCCCTCAATGTTTATTATTAATTTTACCAGTTTGCAGCCTGTTAGACTGCTGGGGTGTTTTTTCTATAACATACAATTTCAGTTTCTTTGTCCATTGTTTCTATGTGCATTTTACTAAACAGCTGCCTATTTCTTTGAGTCTTGCATCACCACAAGACTAAGAGCCTTTTTTTGTTATCTTCTATCAAGAGCAAATTCTTTTTGTAGAACATGTTTCTAAGCGTGCAGGGGTACGCTATTTACTTGTGCACCTGTGTCAATATAATGTTATTTCTCCACTTTTAGTACACAATAATATCCACATTTGTTAACTGTCTCAAACTGAATTGTCCTCTATGTATGCAATTCCTTTATTTAGTGCTGCCAAATTCTCAGTTGTAAATGTGTACATGCAGAAGCTGGCTTGCCAGATATGGTCTTCAATTCCACTTATAAAAAAAATAATCTAAAAACATATTGATTTAAAAAAAAAAAATGAAATGTTATTGAATTAAGAAAATTATTTATTTCCAGAATAAAGCTGTTTTCAATGATTTTTGATCTGTTATATCCACCTCATGATAACAGAACAGGTACTGCCATTATACTTTTTAAACAGGCTTCCTAATGAGAAACTTAATTCCAGTTAATGGTGGTAATCCTTTTGATATAGTGTACAAAGCGATAACGAGTCCCATTGCTGGCATTTTGCCTGTTGATAAGTATGCCCTGCGTATATCACACCTTTCTTGCCCTATACATATAAGCATGACTACCTGTCAATATGATTACATCATGATCTGCAAATACCAAAGTAACATTTCCTTTTTTCTTTTTTTCTCCTGAACAGTTCCTGTGTCCAGTGGAACAATGTGTTTACTCTTTGCTGTCATGTTTTCTTGCGATATTGTGTGGACAACACATCTCTTGGTAAGGTGTATTGCATTCCTCATCATCACCACCATTTATTTATATAGCGCCACTGATTCCGCAGCGCTGTACAGAGAACTCACCCACATCGGTCCCTGCCCCATTGGAGTTTACAGTCTAAATTCCCTAACATACACACACAGACAGAAAGAGACTAGGGTCAATTTTTGATATCAGCCAATTGACCTACTAGCATGTTTTTTTTGGAGTGTGGGAGGAAACCCGGAGTAAACCCACGCAAACACGGGGAGAACATACAAACTCCACACAGATAAGGCCATGGTCGGGAATTGAAATCATGACCCCAGTGCTGTGAGGCAGAAGTGCCAACTATTTAGCCACCGTGCTGCATTGTGAATACTCCTAGATTGTAACTTTTCTCTCTGCACTAAATTATACCAGTGCTTCCTTTTCAGATCCATAATACAGCAACAGCTGGTAAACTAAATGGCATCATATAAGTACTACAGCTAACTAAAGCAGCACAATGGGCTAAAACTCCAAACTTAACGCTCACAGGCTACAGAAGCTGTGGAGGCACAAACATTTTAGCAGCAATAGTGATAGTAACATTAAAATATATTGCACACAATAAGGCAAATTTACAAACCAAAAAAATGCGCACTGCTTCAACAAATGTGTGTGTTTGCAAAAGTGCCACTGGAAGGTGCGAAATGCACCCCATTGAAAGCACAAGTTGAGACCCAACTCCATCATGTCAGAGCGGGTGGAGAAATCAAGGTCATGTGTGGGGAGAAAAAGGCTGTGTGCCCTCCTGCAAAGTGACTGCCCTTTCCCTAAATGCACTTACTTATTGATTTAATTTAAATATTGCCTTCTCACAAAATAGAATCTAATTTTTGCATGTGGGAGCAAAAGTAGGTGTGCTCCTGCAACATATCCATACTCAGCAAAGAATGGTCTGCCCAAATCCTTCCATAATACAGTAATATAGTCTTACTCAATAATGTATGTACAAATGCATAGTACTAATTACATTGCTCTGTATGATTGCTGTATTTCCTAGTGTCAGATCTCATTCTATTTGAATTGACAAATGCACAGTATCACTTTATTTCGGAGTGAAGCTGTGAGCCTGCCTGGTGCTGTCAGCGTAAGGCAGTAGTACTAGAGACCTGACTACATGTTAATTTTTAGTCTCCGTATTAATACATTAATACCTGTTTTTAAGTTTAACTGGAAGGTTAGAGAGGTATGAATGGGTAGTTTATAAGATTCATTATCACTGTCTTCACTAACTGCTGGTGAGTGGCTTGAATGGTTCAACCACATTTTGTATTGGGAGTCCAGTTATTTTTAATTTACAATAAATAGCTTTTTGGATCTGTCATTTGAACACTGAAATCAGGTTCTGCACAGCAGAAAGCAGTTTTTTGCCATTTGCTTGGGTAATACATGGATTAGTCTACTGTTAGTACTGTGTGCGGCGCTGCGGATACCTTGTGGCGCCTAACAAATAAATGATAATAATAATAATAATAATAATTAGAGTGGACATTATACTGGTATAGCAGCCTTCACATTACTGAACACTCATAGACAAATATGAGCACTGAAGATGTCATTGAATAGTGATTGAGACTCAAAGTGTCTTAAGAGCACAGGGTGTGTCAGAGACAGCAATAAGTCAACATGACACAAACCGGGAACTCCCTTGATAAAATATAAAACAAGTATGTACAGGTATAAGGTAAAGACCAGATTCTTAATGAATCTACTGTTCATAATAAGGGCTAGGTCACACAGACATTTTTGAATGCTGTGATTTTCTGTATGAGCAAACCTCCACTTATCATCTGTTTAGAATGCTGTAATTTTATGGTCAGAAATTCGCAGCATTCTAAAAGATGCATGTGCCCAAAAAAAGAACAAAAAACAGCAGCGCTGAAATGCTGTCTCTAGAGGGTTAAAAAGCCAGTCTATGACTATGGCAGAATACATAACTAATCAAAAGCAGGAGTTGTTCAAAATATCATATTTATTTATCCACTAGAGTTAACATAGAATAAATTAATACACATAAAAGTCTAATAGCGAAAACAATCACTAAAGTGACCGTAAATCAGTTCCAGCAAGGTAGCGACAAATCCAGAGCAATTCTGTTCCACATATTGTGGTATTTAGAAGATAATGTTCCACACTATATACTGATATTTTTTTAAGTCCTTTCAACAATATTTAGTACTTGGAAAAGTATAAGGCCAATATACATTAGGGTGATTTTAGCTGTGTCCACTTGTTTAGATCTCCATGTAGGTGCTTTGGTCCAGCAGCCGACCGGGACTAAATATGCAGTTATATCCAGCACAATTTCTCACCGTAGAGGTAGGCACATATCTGGAAAAAACCCAATGTCCTCAAGTACTAATGGAGATTTTTAGTGTGGTGTCCATGAACCAGAAACTTAGATAGCTACACTCATATAATTGCACAGGACTTGATCGCAGTCTAGGCAACACAGGATTGATAAAAACAGTATTGGTTGTAAGTGTCTCTATCAGCTACCAAACCCATATTCATCTTCCTGATGGTGAAGTGTGATTTGTCACTCCAGAGAACTCAATTCCATTGTTCCAGAGTCCAATGGTGGTGTGCTTTATACCACTCCAGTTGAAGTTTGGCAATGCAATGGAAACCAAATTCATGAATCTCCCTATGGACAGTTCTTGTGCTTATGTTGCTTCCACAGGCAGTTTTGAACTCAGTAGTGAGTATTGCAACCGAGGACAGATGATTTTTTTGCGCTATGCGCTTTGGAACTCAGAGGTCCCGTTATTTGAGCTTGTGTGGCCATGTCACAATAAGAGCACTTCAGTTGATCAGGGTAGTTCTAACCGGACAGAAAGTTGACAAACTATTACAGTGACATGTTGAAAGTCACTGAGCTCTTTGGTAAGACTCATTCTACTACTAATGTTTCACTATGGAGTTTGCATGACTCTGTGCTTTTGCACACCTATTAGCAATGGGTGTGACTAAAATGGTCTAACACATGAATTACAATGGGTGTCAACATGCTTTTGGTCATATAGTGTATGAATCTTTCGACATAGGATTTATGTGGGTGCTTCACCCAAATTTAGAAGGTTCTTACTGTTCAGTTGGCCGCAGCCTTGACCTTCAGTAAGTCAGAAAGCAACTGTGAGCTAAAAAGCAAATGTAAGTAGCAATCAGATGTCCTCCTGGAAACACCCAATTGCCAATTAGACACAGAGGAAAGCAATTTCAAAAAGATTTCACTATTCACATGCGTCACAAAGAAAGGAACTCTAGTGACATTATCAGAGAAAAGGTATAAAAACCAATCTCTGACACAGTTCCCCGATAGCAGAGTCCTGCCACAGTATCCCTGCATCTCTGTCAACATATACCAAAATAAAGGTTAAATAAATATGTCTGAAAAAGACAATAAATACCCCAAACATCCAATAACCAAAGTACACATTTAGTAATCGCAGACGAAATACGATTAAATAAGGATTGTATTTTACGGGTTAAAATTATTTCTGAAGATAAATATTGCATTTTAAAATATTTTCCCTTTATTTCCCTTTGCCAAACCCATTAGATAAAAGCATATGTAGTTGCTTATGGATCTAAAAAAATTCAATCTGCTCTGAAAAACACAATATAAAATTTGGACAAGCAAACAATAATAAAGTTATTCTTGATATATCCGATGTAACTTGAAAATACAAACAAATAGCAGGACCCACTGAAGTGGCAATTCTTGCTCAGACCTCTGGAGCAATAGATTTCAATAAGTTGTAGGAGTAAGGTGATATTAATATGGTATACATTTCATTTGGTAAATTTGTAGATGTTAATGTTTTTATCCCATTTGTAGAATTGTGCCTGGAAATGCACATTACTGAATAAAATGTACAAAAGGCTTCTTAATGAAAGTATATGATATCTATAAAGTTGTTTTCCTTAGAGGCTTTTTAGTCCCCACTTATTCCAGAAATATCTCCAGAAGCTCAATTATTATCTTGCCCAACATTTAAACAGGCCAAATAAAGGCAAAATAGGACTTGGCTGTTCCACCCACACCACAACCCCTATCTGCACAAACTTTGGCTGTCCAGTCAAACTAACTTTCTAATAACATCCCACACACTTTCTGGAATATCCTGCTCCTTTCATGGTCACCAAATCTGGACTATTGGGAGTTATATTAGGAGCAAAATGCTTCACTCTTTGCAGTCACTACCATCTTTAAACTAATTCATACTCCCATATATATATGAGCATAATAGCGCAAAACAAAATAACAAAATGGCATATACTTCAAGGCTTGTGTGTATTGTGCTAGTGTATTCTTGGAAACATGCAAATATACAGACAGTATTTACAGTAATCCAAAAAGCAATATGTGCATATAAATGGGCACTTACATGTGACATTTATGGGACAATGACACACATTTCCCCAAAGGTGATGATATGGCCTCATCATTTCCAGATTTATCCAAGGTCTTAAATCAGCCATTGGAATTCCGATTTTGTAATTGAGGTATTAAGGGTTGATTCACTAACACTGCATTTAGGTACAAAACAGTTAGCAAATGAGTGATGTTATGTGGAAGTATGTCTACCTGGAGGACTGGCTCTGAGTTGTGGTGGGACTCCCTTCCACCTTCATCCCTAATAAAAGCCAGTTTTGCCAGCTATGCAATACAACTGCTCATCATAACAACTTACTTTATCTGTTTGAAAGAACCAATGTCCCCTCTAAAAAAGTAACATGATTCCTAACACAGAACATGAAGCATTCCAATGAAGAGTATAACTACTGAGCATAAAAAAAATAATTTATAAAACTGCATCTGTGTGAAATACATTACCAATCAATATTTTAAATGAAAATATTTTGAAGCCAAATAAAACACAATAATAAAATATAATGCTCAAGTGATTGGATAAACGTACACGTGCAACATCTACAATAAGGCTCATTCTGTTACATTCTTCTTCCAAATAAACTTAAATTTGTTTTAAATTCATATCCCATTTTTTTCTTGCATGAGAACTAACACTGGTGGGTTTTTTTTATTCTGTAATTTAAATGTTAAGCTGCCAGATGTGTGTCTCATGCTTCAAGAGTTGAAGCTTTGCATTATTTAGCATATTAAGATTCACAGAATTTAAAAAAGGGTTCCTTTATTGCCTGGAGGTTCTAATTAAGTAAACCTCAGCCTGATCCATGTAAAGCTTGCAAGACGAAAGTATTCTCTCTTTTCTTTTTTTCTTCAGTCAGGCAGAGTGATATAATAAAGTGATACAATAACTATGAAAAATCCATAGATGATATAATTTTTCTTGTGCTTCATGAATTAAACCTATAAGTTATTCTTAGAATGTCTTAATGAAGACTAGCAATCAGAAAAGCATTGCATAGTCTACAACTTTCTTCTTTTAATTGTAGCAGTCTCCTGCAAATAATTCATTATATGAGTTTTTTTCCCCCATGAACAAAGGAATAAAAATATGATCAGTAAAATTGACATTTGGCTGAGTTACATTTCTTTGGTGTACTAACTTGAAAAGCACCAGATTGCTTGTCGATCAACAATATGTCTCACAAAAAGTTTCTATGGCAAGAGTCATATGAAAAAACAAGAGACTTTCTGTATGCGACATTAATAAATCATACTAAAGTTGAAATACAGGGTATTTCCTCAGCCTTTTCTGAAAATGTCAAAGGTGTCAAGTTTGTCCAGTCGCACACAGCAAGTAGAGTAGGCTCAAACATTCAAGACAAAGTAAGTATAATGACAATTTAATTTACCTCTAAATAGGAAAAAGAGTGCTATATATTTAGGTGTGTGGTAGAAAGTATATGCGCTTGTCTCAGTTCTATTATGTCAAAACAAATATTATGTTATAATTCATATTTTAAAATAGTACAGTAGCTTTAGGACTAGTAAACACACATATATATATATATATATATATATATATATATATATATATATACACACACACACTGTATATACAGTATATGTTGTATATATTTGAAAAAATGGATTGTAATATGAAATTATGTGTGTACTTTTGTTTAATGGTGTAACTGTATATAGTCTGTTCCTAGTTTCCTAGTTTTACAAATACTAATAATAAATAATATGTTGCATTGTTTATGGGACAGTCTTTACTTTTACTTTAGGTGGATATATTTATATGAATTTCAAGCATGATCTAAAGGTTTATTAATATTTTTACTATTAGATCCTAAAAGGCTTTTTTCGCTGCACATAGGTCTGCAGTTTTTCTTATAATGTACAATTTCTATCAGAAAATCACTGAAATTAAATCATATTTTGTATTCATGTATTTATTTGGTTTGCAGTGGATGGGGAATCATCTCTGCTTGTATTGCAGTGACCCTTGTCACCTTTCAACCACTTGCCCCAAGAGATCAGGAAACACCTCCTCCTAGATGGCATTAGAGAGGCCGCACATGGAGCTCTGTGTTCTTCTTGATGCCAGTCATTCTTTTTACTCCTATGGGGGCTAACTAAAACATCTGCCATTGTAGATTCGGATTCTGCCAGAAACTTCATCTCAGCTGTTCTGGCTACTCACTTCCACCTGTCAGTGCAGACCTTGGCGCAGCCATTTTCTCTATCCGATTGTCAGGATTCGAACCCAGTGCTTCTGCCTCTGTGGACTGCTGCTCTACTGACTGAGCTATTATGGCTGCTGGACAGTTCCTTGCCATTATTCTGTTTTCCAGATCAGTTCCTGTGATCTCCTGATGTTCCAGCATGCCTTAGCTCCACCCTTTGACTTCCTATAAAAGCCTGGCCAGTTCTTGTCACCAGTGCCTGATTATTGTGCACTGTGCTTGTGATCTAGCTCCTGCTCCTGCTGATGTTGCTGATTACCAGCATCTAATACTCGTGTACCGACCTCGGCTTGCACTCCACTTCGCCTCTGCCTCAACTTTTGGACCTCTTTTCCTCTCTGTGTACATAACCTGGCTTGTTTGACCTTTCTTACCATCTCACCTCCTGTTAGCCAGCCTTCCTCCCTGCCACTGGGCTCCTATCCTGTATCCGGACCGTGACAACGCTGTTGACAGGAATCGTGTTACCAATGTTTTCATTACCAGCAGTTTACATTCAGAATGGATCAGTTTCTTGGTAATACCCAAATCTGTTAACCCTATAATTTTGGGCTTAATCCGGCTCAGAGCTCACTCCCCCAATTTGACTGGCACCAAGCACATCTCCTGGGTGCAGCAAAGAGTGTCTTAATTCTGTCAAATGCCTGGGGCCTCAGACTTCTTGTAACATCCTGTCTTTTGAACCTACCTTACCCAGAATCTACACCTCCTTCCGAGATGTTTTCACAAGTTCGCCTTGAAAAGTTTACTCCTCATTGTCCCTGGGACTGTACCATTGATCTCATGAATGGGATGCAGATCCAAAGGGGACAAAACTATCACTTATCTCTTCCTGAAACAGAGTTCATGTTATAGTACATCTCTGAAAACCTGGAATGAGGCTTTATCCGGAGATCTTCCTCCCCTGTTTAAAACAACCTGACCAGTTCAAACCATTGGAGCTTGATGTCATTTTTTTCTCAAGTATCATCCCCAGGAAAATTTTCATTGCTACAGGTTCTTTTCCAGGAAGATTTCCCCCACTGAGAAAAATTATGGGATAGGCGGTAAATAACTTCTTGCCATCTAGTCCGCTTTAGAAGAATGGTGTCACCTTTTGGAAGGAGATCAGCATCCTATTACTATTTGGCCTTCCTTATTCTTCATTATTGATGGTCTACCCTTCTACCCTTCTCCAGAATGTATGCAGCTTTGTCTCTGCTTGGAACGTTTGCGCTCAGCACAAGATACCTAGATGTTCTCCTCAGAGCCTTTTTCTTCCTCTCCCTGCTCCAGATTGTCCTAAATCTACCATCACCATGGACATCACCATGGACATTATTACTGTTCTACCCTGAAGCCCTGGGTACAGCATCATCTGGGTGGTGGTAGATCGATTTTCGAAGATTGCTCCGAGTTGGCTATCATCTTTGTCCACGGGAGATTATTTCTGCCCAGGGAGTCCAGTTTATATTTTGCTTCTGGAGGGCCTTTTGTAAGAATTTGGAAATTGAGTTGAAACTTTCATCTGGTTACAATCCACAAACCAATGGTCATTAAGAACAAGTGAATCAAGATCTAGAACTTTTTCTCCAATGTTACTTTTCCGAAAACCAATCGAACTGGAGTAACCTTCTCCCATGGGCAGAATTCTCTCACAATAATCATTTGCATGACTATACAGGCTCCTCACCCTTCTTCATCGTTTCTGAAAAAGATCCCATCCTTCCTGATTTCACATCCAACCCTGCTGCTTCTGTTCCAGCAGCAGACATCCGTGTGCGGGATTTCGCCCGATATTGGTCTCAAACCAAGGCCAAATTCTTGGAATCTTGTACTCATTATAAGCAAGCTGCTGATTATTGCTGTAGGACCTTTCCTACTCTTCACAAGGGAGATAAGGTGTAGATCTCCCTTCAAAGAAGTTGGCTCCCTATTTCATAGGGCCCTTCACCATTATTGCCTCCTTTCTTTAGAGTTTACAACTCTTTTCACGTGTCCTTACTGAAGCCCTTTGTCCTTAATGAGTTCTTTCAGCAGTACTCCCATCCTTCCATAAGAACCACCTCTGGAGTTGTATCTTGGACTTTTGTGTTCTTCTAGGACAACATCAGTACTTGGTCCAATGGAAAGGCTTCAGTCCGGAGGAAAGGTCTGGGTGAAGAAGGAGGATCTTTAAGCTCCCCAGCTCTTGAAGGAATTTAAAAAGAACCTACACAGACCTCATTGGGACAGAAGGAGGGGAGGGTGTACTGTCAGGGGTTGTCCCTGCTTTTTCTCTCCGGCCCAGGAACCTGTACTCGATGCAACAAGACACATCCCTTCCGGTAGGAGCTCTGCCCGCACCATGTAAGCACGCCCCGTTGCTAGGCTCTCTCCCGGCGGAGGCATGTGATGTCACCGCTGTCAGCAATTAACCTTTCCTGACTCCCCTATATAAACAGGACTCTAACACCATTAGGGTGCCAGAATATTTGGTCCAACCATACTCCAGCATTAGTGCTCCAGCATCCTGTCCCTAGTTACTATTGGTTTCCTGACCCGACATCTCCTGGACCTTCCATTGATGTATTGGATATTCGGCTTTGACCTCTGCTTACCTTAACCTCCCTTTGGATCTCCTCTGTACTTTGCTTGTTCGGCTCAGCTTCTAACCTCTGGATTCGTTGACTTTTCTCCTGGACTTCCCTTCGGCAGCATACTACCCACTCGACATGACCTCGAATTGTTTACCATCCATACAAACCTTTTCTTTGCTGGAAACTCTCCTGGAGAATCACGACCTGCGCGTCCTTTGGAGCGAAACCCAAATCTCTTTGTGTTAGACTCCGTGCCACCATGTACAGTAGTGATAATCTCAGCAAGTAGGCATAATCTATTTCACCAGTGTTGTGACAAGCATGGACAGCATCTTACAGAGAGGTCTGAAACCAGCAGAGCCTGAGGACCGCAGGGACAACTTGGAAAGGCAGCAAAGAGGGAAGATGTCCGGATGGCAAATGTGATTGCTGCAGAGACTGTGACTTGTCTCGTTATTGGCAGAGAAAGGGCACTAATGAAGAACAAGCAATAAGAGATACAGATAAGTCTGACTGTTTACATTTCCAGTACGCTTAATCACAAGTGGAGTGTGCAGTGTGGTGGTGGGATTCACATCGGTTATATCGTATTATATTATTACACTACCCGCAATTTTCTTCTTGTTTTCCTGATTCATGAGATGACTCCATAAGTCTAAGAAGCATACTAGACTGGACCTGCACAATAGCTCTGCTGATGTGTGCATGCTCCTATATATATTTGGTACGCATATAGGAATATTACTTGGAGGCAAAATATTGTTTTCATAACCATACCACACTATTAGGCCTATCCCTCCCCCATTCTTCTTGTTTAGATATTTCTGAAATTTACCACCTGGTCCTTTGGGAGTGAGGCAGCCACCTGTACATGTGGAGTGTTTTTCTGTGTATTGATGGAGTTTTAACCAGATGATTAAGCAGAGCGCCTATTGTATCTAACTTTGTTCTTCAATATATATATCTATATCTATATCTATATCTATATCTATATCTATATATATATATATATATATATATATATATATATATATTACACAAATACAGTGGTCATAATAGGGGTAAATACAGTGGTATGCCACATCGCCACTTCCCTCACTGCCTTCATTGTAAAACTATCAAATTCCATTCACTTACATTCACATTACAGTTATACTGCCACATCTAAATGACCATACCGCCACCTCTAAATGTCCACTTCGACCTATATATATATATATATATATATATATATATATATATATATATATATACATGTTTTATTTCAGCATAAAACAGCATTACACACACTTTATAGGTTCCCCAGCTTCTTGACACACTAACTACACCCACAGGGCCTAGCTATTGTCTGGCTGTTTCTCAGCGTCAAAAGCCCTGCCCACCAGATCCCACAATCCTTTTTTTCACAAACACACACCACATCAATCACACCCATGTTGTGCACCTATGTATAAACTCCTTTCTCAAGGTAACAGCAAGGATCGTTAACCCTGTCTGGTTCTATTCTAGTTACCTTTTGCACAATATATATGTACTACTTGTGTTATACACACGTCAGTTGGTCAGTCTCACGCACATCAGTTAGTCAGTCTCAAGCACATCAGTCAATTACACACATGTCAGTCAGTTACACATACTTCAGCCAGTTGCCCACACCTTATTCAGTCAGTCAGTTGCACACATGCCAGTCAGTCAGTTACACAAACATCAGTCAGTCTTACGAACATCAGTCAGTCAGTCTGTTACATACACATTGCTGTCTTTCTTCTCTCCCCTCTCCCCTTTCTAGTACTCCTGCACCCTTCTCCCACTCATTTGCTAGTCCATCCTCTCCCCTTCCTCTCCTTGCTTCTGTCCAATGCACATCCTCACCTCCTGCACTCATCTCCATCCCAGATCCCTGCCCACCCCACACACCAGCAACCCTGCCAATGTCATCCATATCTCCCCACTTCACTCTTTCCCTTTCTCCTGTGCTCTCTGGAATTCCAGATCCATCTGCAACCAACTGACCTCTATCAATGGCCTCTTCATATCCAACTTTCTTAACCTTCTTGCCATCAAAGAAATCTGCCTTTCTTCCACTGATACTGCTTTCTCTGCTGCTCTCTTCTAAGGAGGCCTCTTGTTCACCCACCACGTCAGACCTAATGACCACACAGGTGTTGGGTTTGGCATCCCCCTATCCCCCAAATGTAGCTTTCGTGTCATCTCCCTTGTACCCTCCCTTTCATTCTCCTCCTTTGAAGTCCACTATCCATCTCTTCTACCCCATTCACCTCTTCATCTCCGTCGCTCAGTCATCTACCGCCCCCCTGGTTTCACTTACCAAATTTCTTGATCATTTTTAACATCCCCACAGACCCAACGTCCATCAAACTTTTTGCCCTTTCTTCCACCTTTGACCTCTCACATTGGACCCCTTCCTCCTATCCTTCACTAGTTCCTCATCTCCTGCTTCCCTCTCCATGCTCAAATCTACCCTTTCTAAATGCAAACTTCTCTCCCCTCTATCCACCCTAGCCTGCCACAACCAACTGACCTCCCTCTACATCCACACCCTCACCACTGCTCTTGACTCTGCTGCTCCTGCTGCTTCTGACCAACTTCGCCGCTCTAAACCCCAACCTTGGCACTTCAAATTTACCTGGTTCCTTCAAAAATGAACACATAACACTGAACATTACTGGGGGAAATCTCATTACTTGGCAGAGTTTCTTCATTTTAAGTTCATCCTCTCATCTTACCGTGCCACCTTCTCCCTCTCCAAGCAATCATTCTTCAAGTCTCTCATCTCTTCACCATCCTCCTCTCCTCCTTTCCCATCCTCCCTAGCTGCTACTGACTTTGTCTCCTTTTTCATTTTCAAAATTGGGGCTATCAGACACAAAATCTCCTCCTCCTATCAGTCCATCCACCTCTCCCTCCACCCACTGTCTCTTGTGCTTTTTTTGCCCCACTACAGGTGATGAAGTCCATTCTCTTATATTATCCTCTCCACCCTCAAACTGTCCCTTGGATCCCATTTCCTCTTCCCCACTGCCTGCTCTCACCTTGTGCACCTTTTCAATTTGTCCCTCTCCACTGAAATCTGCCCGTAATCCTTTAAACATGCTCTTGTTTCACCCATTTTTAAAAAACCCAATCTTATCCCCACCTGACTCTCTAACTACCATTGCTCTTCTACCTTTTGCCTCCAAAATATTTGAGTGGCTTGTCAGCAGCTACCTTTCTGACAACTGCCTCCTTGATCCCCTTCAATCTAGATTCTGCCCCCTCAACTTCACAGAGACTGCCTTTACCAAAGTCACCAATGATATGCTCTCTGCCAAATCCAGGGGCAATTTCTCCCTGCTTATCTTCCTGGAACTCTCCGTGACCTTTGACAACATGGATCACCCTCTCCTACACCACACCATTGGCTTTTCTGACACTGTTCTTCAATGCTTCACTTCCTACTTTGCCAAACATTCCGTCTGTGTTTCCATCTGTGGTTCCCCCCACATCCACCCTTTCTGTAGGAGTCCCACAGTGTCCTGCCCTTGCTTTTTTTCCTCTGTACATCTCCCTGAGTGAACTCATCAGTTCCTTCGGCCTTCATTACCACCTGTATGCAGAGGTGGTAATGATCTCTCCCCTTCTCTCTTTATTCGGATGTACATTTACCTCTCTTCCATCTCCTCCTGGATGTCCTTAGGCTTTCTTAAACTTAACATGGCCAAAACTGAACTCACTGTCTTCCCTTCATCAAGAGTCTCCTCTCCTTCTGACCTCTCTATCACTGTTGACAAAACCACTATCTTTTCTGTTCCCCAACTCCACTGCCTGGGTGTCATTCTTGACTCCTCCCTCTCCTTTCCCCCTCACATTCAATCTCACAGTCAATCTCTTGCCCCATACCGTCACTTCCAGCTCATCAACATCACCCATATTAGACCCTTCCTCTCCCAGGATGTCAACAAATCTCTTACCCACTCACTGATCATTTTGAGTCTCGACTACTACAATCTTCTCATTAATGGACTCCCCTGCTCTCATTTTGTTCTTCTGCAATCTATATTGCTAAACTTTTTTCTTCCTCTCTCGACATTCAACATCTGCCTTCCCTCTCTGCCAAACCGTACACTAGCTCCCTTTCCCCTACAGAATCCTTTTCAGACTCCTCACCCTCATGTACATGGCCCTCTCCAACTCCACTGCTCCCTATATCACCAACCTTATCTCCATACATATTCCCTTCCGTCTTCTCCTGTCGTCCAAAGACTGTCACCTTTCCTCCCCTCTGGTAACCACATCTCACTCCTTTTTCCAAGATTTCTCCTGTGCTGCCCCCTTACCAGTGGAATTATCTCCCTTGTTCTATCAGGTCATCCCTTAGCTTGTATAGCTTCAAATGGTCATTGAAAACCCATCTGTCTAGAAAAACCTACCAGTCCTCCACTTAACCATTTCACCTAGTATACCTCACCTTTGTCACGGCAATAGGGTTTCTGGGATCCGTCTCAGGACCCTTGGGGCTAGCTGTGGCAGGAATGTAGTGGAAACCGGGAGGCTGGATGAGTGTCTTGCTCATAGGGATACCTCTATTCCTGCATACCAGACTGGACTCCATACTGGCATAAACAACTGGAATCTGGATCTGGTGGACTGGAACCTGGACATGGGAACAGGGAGGACCTGACCCCACGTCCAGATACTCAATACCGCCAAGAACTCAGAAACTCAGAGGAATATAGTACCACAACTGGGACTGGGAAGAGTCAGAACTCAAGCAGAGACTATACAGTGGCAACCTTCTGAATGGACTAAGCCTGGAACTGGCCCTGGACAACTCAGAACCTGAAGTAGGCCTGAAACTGGAAGTCGGTACCCCGAGACACAGAGATGGCTCCAGAAAGTGGATGACTCAGAAACACAACCTACTACCCCAGATAGCAAGTAGGAGAGGCGTGAATAGATTGATGAGAGGAGGATCCACACAGGAGGTAACAGCTGGAAACTGTAGACGAGCAGTAGAATGAAGGTGAATCCACATGAGGAATAAATAGCCAAAGTCTTTATTTCAGCAAGCAGAGTGAAGCTGAATTTTCACAAAGGGTTACTGGTTTGAAGTCCATATAACACCAACAAGATGAAACTGATTTCACACAAAGGGTTAATGGTTTGAAATCCATACAACAGCAAACAGGATGAAACTGAACTCACTCAGAGAGAAAATGATTAAAGTCCATGTATTAGCAACAGGATAAGGCTGAATTCACTCAGAGGGTAAATGGTTGAAATCGGCATACAACAGGCGGAATGAAGCAGAAAACAGGATGAAGCTGAATTCACATGAAGGATTGATGGTTGAGATCTGCATACAGCAGACAGGATGAAACAGCAGTTATAAACAGCAACTGTGGTGGTCTGGAACTAGGAAAGTGTTGCACTGGCAATTTGCTGCATGTAGGAGGAGACTATTATAGTCTGCAGAGGAAACTAATTAGTGGATGAGATCAGATGTTCAGACTCAGCAGGATGTTTAACAAATGTCTCACCCAAGATGGCAGCCTCCAATACTGCAGACAGAAGTCACACTTGTCCCAGGATAGAATGCTGCCTTCGACCAAAAGGGAGATATGCGGGGATATGGTACCGCCGAATGGTGTAAATAGGACTAATTCGTGACAACCCTCTTTCAACCTCCATCTCTCCCACTCTTGCTTTTTGCAAGCAAATCTCTTTACATTGGCTCACCTCCATGTGTCAACTGTTTGTCTGACCCTTTCCTTTTTATTGTAAACTTTAGTGAGCAGGTCCCTCCTCCCTCCTGTTCTCATTACCATGGGCTCTCTGCCCATTCATTCCACTCCTCTATTTACTTTGCACTTCTTCCAGTGACTCTATATCTGTTGGTTGCACCCGCGCTAATGGATACATGTTTCAGCCTGCTCTGAATATACCCCTAGCTCAGTTGTAGTGTTATTTATACCCTCATTCACAAAATGGTTTTCAGGACAAATCACTGATATTCATAGAAACACATATTTGTAGAATCTTGTCAAACATTTTACTCATCTCTAGCATGCAACAATGGAGATCAAAATGAGGCCAGTGTTTAATAGAATCAGGTGTAATACACATTTTTGCAGTAAATAAGAGAAACTAGGTTAATATGGGACAGAAGTTGGCACAAATCAAGATCAATAAGAAAAGTTCCATTATGTGATAGCACTGACCTTTTTGGTACTTTGCTTGTATATAACTCCCCTGCTGCCATTTTTTTAGCCACTAAATTGTAATTTATTTGTAAATTCTCTGAAGAACAGTGTCAAACACTTTACTTAAATCTAAATTAGTTGATCTTGAATAATACATTTATGAAATAGTAAAAAAATGGCAAGCTCGGTAGCATTTTTTACAAACTTCCCTTTATTTCAACCAGAGTTTTTATTATTTTTTTAATGAATTGTTACTATATTAGATATTCTGGAACAAATCTTGTGAAGAGGGATTGGCTAAATATATCAATTATGAATGTAACAATCACAGAGCAGAGTTTCTCTTATTCTCTAGGATGAATACCACCCAGACTCATTCCCTTATTCATTTTTAATTTGGTAAATTTAAATACAAAATTACAATATGTAAATATATATGTTGTCATGACAGGATATATTTTTAAGGATAGAGCAAAACTAATGAGCAAACTTAAGAATAGATGGTGGACCAGCTGAGATTTAGAGTCTTGAAGACTCAAGTGACAGAAGAGGTTTGTTTTTAAAGCCACCAAGGCTGTATTACAAACCAGTTTATTATGGTTTAAGACCTCTTCATTGAAAAAATGGGCAAACTCTCATGAAGATGGTGAGATCAGCAATGTCACTTTAAGGAGCCACTGAGCTAAAATGCTGCTGAGATAGATTTAGGTATCCACCAGTAATAGCGATGCATACAAAAACATATGGGTGATGCTCCCTGATTCAAAGAGTAATAATAAAACAACTGGTTTGGATGGAATTAGAGCAGAGACCCTAAAGGGATATTTTACAATCCTTCAGGAAAGACTTTGCCAACTACTCTTGAAAGTGTGAAACAAGGAGAATATATTTGCTGGCAAGAAAAGGTGGAGACTGTGGAAATTAAAGAGTTATCTTCCTTTTATCAATAACAGGTAAGGTCTTACCAGTGTATTAGCATATCAGTAGCTGTCTCTATCAGTTGAAATACTTCCTTAATCACAAAGTGGCTTCATTCATCCAGTGTTACAAGAGACATGATTTACTGCTTGGTAGCTTCAAGAGAAATGCCAGGGACAACTACTACTATACAACGTGGCATTTATTGGTTTCATCAAAGCTTTTCATACTGTTAATCACCGTGTCTTTGTAGATACTTTAAAATGTGTGGCTCCCCTGTTAAATATATCCAGATTTTGAGTCTTTTGCATGATGAAATAGAACTAACTTCAATTGGCAGTAATGGTACAGTCATCACTCCCTTCAAGGTTTTGTGCATTGTTAATCATCTTCATTTCTTATGAACCCAAGCTTGTCACAAGGAGAACAAATCCTTCATAGAGCTGATAGCAGACTTGTTGAAATACACCGGTGACAAGCTGTTGTAACACACACAGAGTTGCACCTTCAATAGATCCTGGATGCCTTGAGCTAAGTATTAAAAACATTTAAACACTTTAGCAACATGTGTAGAACAGTGCATTACTGGGCCCAAAGCATAGGGCAAAGCTTTTGTTAGTAGGAAAGCACCATGGTCCTCAGAAAAACTTGAGTCCAAAAACTAGACTATATAATATTATTGACAAGAGCAGTAAAAGATAGATTTAAAAAGTTGTAATTTTTATTTATTTTTTACATATTTAGTACTTCAGTAGCCAAGCTTAGATATTGGATCTCTTCTAAAGATCAAGATATTAGAGTTTTGTCATTTAATCTTGGATTAGGTATTGTTCTAATGTTATCATTATTATTATTATTATTATTATTATTATCATTATTATTATTGATTTGCAAGATGTCACAGAGCCCTACAGTGTTGGACAGTGGGGAAAACAGGACATGCATATGTAAAATAGAGACATATATGGTGCATAAAAAAATTACAGACATGAAAACAAAGGTCTGAGAGGCCCAGTTCATGAGAGAGCTTATATTCTAATTGGAAGAGGGCACAACTGGAACATTAGGAGCAAGTGTGGCTCAGAGTGGAGATTGGGAGAGTTCTGAGATCCGTGAAGTATAGGTGGAAGCAGGGTAAGCTCTAATCAGCCCTGCAACCCAAAAAAGGGGAGAGAGGGTAGTGGCAATATGTGGATAAGATTTGAGGGATTGGAAGTATGAGGTGTAAAGAAAATTTTGGAACGAGGAGAGCAAATAGTTGGGATTGCACAGGGCCCAAGGTTGGTTAAGATATCGTCAGCAGCAATTAGAAGGAGCAGGGCGAGAATGAAGGCATGCAAGGATAATTGGTTGGTGTGAAGTCTGTTTCTGTTTATGTAGGCTGGTGTGGTGGTTGGAGGAAACAAGAGAGTTCATGGGTGCAGACTAGCAAGGAAGGAGGTAAAAAAGGGAAAATAATAATAATAATAATAATAGGGAATGGAGGAATTGGATGCTGGAGAGAGAGGAAAAGTTTATAGAGAAGTGTGGTGAAAGTAGAAGAACGAAATAAGGTAAATTGAGTAGGGGCATGGTGGAGTGATGTGAGAAATGTGGATATTTTGGAGTGTATTTAGGCCTGTGCATTAATTTTATACAAGTAATTATCAGCAGAATTATTCCAGAATTATACTTATATTTAACACATCATACATCTGTAAACATTTCCAGATACAAGTAAAATGAAAGGGAAACAAGCTCAATCATTTAATACATGTTATTATAACAAAGAACTAAGCATAGTAGTGTTACGGCAAAGTTCTCAACATGCCTTACCCTTAACCTGGCCCCAGCAATGTTATTTGGTGTTAGCATTCTTCCTATGTTTAAAAAAAAAAAATCTAAGACACATATGAGTTGGGTAAAATTTGCTAGCCCAAACTACAGTGTAGGTCTAGATATTACATGATGTGTCCATGTGTACTTTACAAATACCTGGAAAAAAAATACTCCAGTATTAATATTTTAGATTACTGTATTTTTAGCTCCATAAGACACACTTTTTCCCCCCAAAAAAGTGGGGAAAAAAGTGTGTGCGTCTTATGGAGCGAATACTACATTGCACACCACCTGAGAATTCTCGTCTAAACCGGAAGTTCGGCTATAAGGCATGCCTGCGTTCCAAAATAGAGGAAGTGAGGAGTCCATCGTTTCCACATATCCCTGTCGTGAGGTATTGTTTTATTTTCCCTAATCAATCACTTCCAACCAGGACTGAGACTTTTTGTGAGTATTTGAACTGCAGTTTTTTATGGATTCTTATGTACCTTATACATGTTTACCTGGGCAGCCTCCCTTCTTGTATATATATATTATATATTGTATATATATTAGCTCTTGGATGATGTTTTTATTTTTTATTCAATTTTTTTATTCAATTTTATTTATGATATCAGCCATTTGTGGTTGTTGCATCAATATTGTCTTTTTTATCTCCTTGTTTATTCATTTTGTTCCAAATAAATCAATTGTTTATTTTTATATAACGTCTCTCAATATTCATGCCACACAATATTCTTATATTCTTATATTCAGCATTATGGCAATCATTTCAATGATTAGTTAGCTCTAGGCAATTGAGCGCAATACAGCTGTTATATATTGTATATTTATACATGCAACTCCGATTCTGTGCCACTGCAGCGCTGTAGTGTATTGTTAACTTCCCTAACTACAAGTAAGGAGAAAAGTATCAGCTGGGATACCAGCGTCATTCCGCGCAGGCGCACCTCAAGGAAACGGGGAAATCACAACTTCCACTGACCACCCGGACACTGAAGTGGATTTTGTGCAAAAGAAAACTATCGGAAGGTGATCGTCCCACCCTAACTATAAGTCTAAAGACTGTCTCCCCTTCTGAGGTGTTTTTTTCCGGCAGTGCCCACTGTTGTGGTATATTACCGATATCCATCTATAAGTGTGTATGAGATTTGGTTCAGAATATTTTTTTTCCTTTTTTCCTCCTCTAAAAACTAGGTGCGTCTTATGGTCAGGTGCGTCTTATGGAGCGAAAAATACGGTAGTTGCCAAATTTAGCCACTGTCCTCTAAACTATGACTGTAATACATGTAACAGTGTGTGTTTGCCTATTTCTCTCTTATAAAGCACATCAAATATATTTTTGTCTGGTTAGGATTGACTAGCCCTGCTTTGACTGATTTTACAGTTTCATTTACCTGTAAGAGTTAACGAGACTAATTGCTAGGCATGTCGCATGACGTTTGAATGAGATAATTTTATATTACACTGGCCATGGCTACTCCTCAAAACAGTGATACGTGTATGTATATCTGTTCTTGCATAAAGGAGCTTATATAGAGTTGGACGCAAATTGTGTTTTAAAAAATAATTAGCTTTTTTACTACTGTCCATGCATACAATGGTAGGCACTAGGGGGCACTAGGGATACTCACATTTTATTTCTGTTTCTCAAAATAGTTCCTCCAATCAGACTTAAAATTTGATAATGTAGAAGCCCCTCTAGAACTAGCAGAGGAATGAGGCTCAGTTAAAATAAATTGTGAAGGTTGGTTGCCAGCAGTGTACTATTTTAAGATTTCTATATTTCTTTTTATGTGTGTCTGCCTTAGCTGCCTCTCCTTCCTTCCAAACATACCACACCACCAGAGGGAGCCCAGTAATACCGGTTGCCAGTGACTGCTTTGTTATTAGGTGCTGATAATGCTACTACCCAACAATTGCCATACTTAATTTCCATACCTCTTAGAGTGTAAGATCATTTGGGCAGAGCCACCTTTACCCTCTGTTTCTCATTAGTGTATGCAATTTGTTTTGTATGTAAAGTGTATGTATGTAAAAAATGTAAAGTGCATTGAGCCCTATTGCGAGATAAGTGCTATATAAATAAAATTATTATTATTATTACTAGGGGACATTCATGAAGATATACCAAACACACATTACTTATAAATTACAAGAAATAATAGTGACAAATTATTCAAAGACTTCAAATTCACTAAATAATTAGCCTAAAGAAAAGGATGCATTTTAGAATAACAAAGATCCTATTATATGAAGAACAGCAATTGATAAGTAAGTACAGATGAATTAGAGCCATAAAAGAGGACACTAAGTAAACAGGTAAAGACATTGTACTGTATTGGCTCTAATGTTTTCTAACACCTAGATAGTAGAGGGTCTGAATGAGAAATATATTGTGCACAATAGGAAAGGTCGCAGAGTTCCAACAGAAATAATGGGCAATAGTTACGCTTGGTCTTTGCAGTGATAAAGTCAAACACATCTGTATGTTTTTCCAGCATAATTCTGAATTTATGCCTTACTAATCAGGAAACCATCATTGACAAATTGTGTAATACTGGATGGAGCTCTCTATGATTAGATTAAATGAAATATACAGATGATTTTCAAAGTCGGGCACTGTCAATCTTTTGAAACCGGCATGTTCACCTAAACCATTAAGTGATAAACCCAGGAGTGTAGGCGTGTGCTGTCTGTACTGCTCTCCCAATTAATTCTGCATTGTGAAGAACATTAGGAGTGTCTATATAAAAATGAGTACTCAAATTGTGTGACAAATTTAGATCTTTGTAATTTATTAATAAAAAGATACATAGGGGGGTATTCAATTGACGGCGGGATCACCACAAAAGCCCGCGCTTGAAAAATATTACCATTAATACGGTAATATCTCGCTGGATTTCAGGGAGCCGCGAGCTGAAATCCAGCGAGTAAATTACCGTATTAACAGTATTTACGCGCAATATTACCGTATTGACGGTAATATTTTTCGAGCGCGGGCTTTGTGGCGATCCCATCATCAATTGAATACCCCCCATAATGTCAGAAGGTCAAAATATATGGACACTTGGTTAAGTTAAAAAACAAATTGAGTATACGGATGTTGCATATTTCTTCTTGCCTAATTGTGATGCATCCTTAAGTGATGAGGATATGTTCACACCTCCCAACTGTCTCCATTTAGTGAAGGTTGGAAGGTATGTCTCACTCACCGCTGCTTTGCACAGCTGAGGGTATTTTCAAGAAGCGAAAAGGGGTTTGGGAATACCTAGTGCTTCAGAGGCACTAGGAGCACCAACGGAGGGAGTGGCTACACTCTCCATTGTAAAATGAGCATGACCCAAACTGTGAGGTGCCACCCCCATCCTGATTCTAAAGACTGTAATGTTGGGATGTATGCATGCTGGATTGGACTGCACTAATACCACCCACAGTGTTACAATAGGTGTGCAGAGAAGTTAGGAGTTGGTGGCCCTATCAGCATGTCTGGAGACAAGTAACCAATCATGTCTTTAGGCAAGAGAAAGCTTGTTGCATCTCTACCTTCATTAAATGAGGTTGACTATAAACCTAAATACAGATTTTGTTCTTTTACCTTTCTTGCACTTTTTTCTTCTCATATGTCTCATTGTACTTTCTTTGGATGTCTCTTCCACCTAAGAAAATATATTGTTATCACCAGGACTCCACGTACAACAAATCACAGATAATAAACTAAGCACCAAACCTGAACAATTTGTGTCAAACTTGTCTGGTGTAGTTTTGCTTGAGTTTCCTTTAAAATATTCCTCTCCTTTCCCTTCATTACATTAAGCTCTGTTTCCATATCCTTCGTAGTGCTGGGAATAAATTCCTTGTGAACATTAGGTGCTCTTTGAGAGGCCAAGGGTTGTCCTGTGAAGGAAATGACAAGCTGTGAAATGTAAAAGAACAATTCCTTCCACATGTTTCTGTGCTTAAAAAGCACTAAGAAACTTGTCAAGCAGAATCACTCTGGATGCGCCGTGTCTTAGTACTTCAGACTTGTCAAAACTCATTTACAATTGAAGAGTAAAAAACAAACGTGAAATAATCTATTTGTAAAGCTCTGTTGACAAATGTTGGGACTGAACCATAATTATTTCTTAACAGGTATTTCATACACTTCTACAATAGAATTTTTTTTTACTGTAAAATATGCCCTATTGTACTGCAATACTTTTGAATGTATAAAGATCCAGGATTTACGGCAGTCATAAAGCAGGATATCATAGTTTTCTACATGTGAGTGGCAAAATCTGATCTAAATTGGGCTGCTTAGCAGTCAAGTCAGTTGCCCATATTTGCCTGTATATGGGCATCTTAATCAGGCATTGATTAAGAGTCAATGTTGCCAAATTAGAAAAGTTCAACATTTAGGGGATAATTTGGAGATGGATGTATATTCACTCAGAACATACATAGTGAAAAGTGATGCGTAGTAAACATATTTAGAGGCATATGTTCAGTAGGACACAAGATGTAATGATATGTCATATATGCAAGAGAGTCTTGACAGTTATTAATAAGTTGCATGTTCCATATAAAATATAATTAAATACAAAGACAAATACAATATACAAACACAAACTAAATTAAACTAAATACAAACATATGTTATCTTCCCCTTTCCTGCAGCAGTCCAAATAAAAATGTCAATTAAGTAATGCGAAGAGATGGCTGGGATCAGAGAAGTTTTAAGAAATTAGTGGATCTGTGTGCAAGATTAGTGCTTTCCCTCCCATGTGCATACCTTCCAACATTTATGAATGAAGAATCAGGACAGGATGTCAGAGTGCGTTCAAGAAGGGGACATGATGACACAATGGGGGCCATCCCCAACTTCCTTCTCTGCTTCTAAAACATCACTTTAAAACCTGATACACGTGGCATGGAAGGGCCATCACTTACAGGGCTATCTTTTACAAATGTCCCTGTATTAGGATCAAAGACTTTTTACACAGGATAGTTCCCTGAAATCGGGACCGTCCCACCAAACTTGGGACAGTTACACATATTTGACAAGGGAAGAATGGGGGGAGACAAATGTGACAAGGGAAAGTGGGACACTTATGTGTGACATTTGATTTCCATTTCATACCCCCACCTCTGTTATTCACCATACAGCCATCTCCATCACTCTTCATTCCCCCTTCACTTACCTTAAACAGTGGGAGTGGTGATTAGAGAAGTGCACTGTGTAGTCCTTTTCCTGCTTTTTGCTTTGTACAGATACTGCTTGATGTCTCTTTAAGTCTCCCCTTCTTAGTCTATCCATATTCTCCTGTCTCTGAGAAATTTCTGTATATTTTCCCCTTTGTAATGTGTCTCTCATGCTCCTGTCTGCTCCTCTCATGCTATCCACTTTCACACTCAAGTCATTGCAATTTCTCTGCCTCTCCTGCTCTCTCCCTGCTTCACTATTTTCAATACTCTTCCTGGACTCCTTGCAGTGCATTTCACTACTGCATCTCATAGGACCCTGGTTCTTTTACTGCTGCAGAGTCACTGGAGATATAGAAAAGGTGGAGATGGATTCCACCACATGGGCACAAGGTGGGCCCACTAGCCAAAGGGTTGTCATGAGCCCCCTCTAATACATGGGCCCAGGTGCACTGCACTTACTGCTCCTATTATAGATATGACACTGGTCGTGACTTCATGCAATATGGCTGGAGGGGTCATTACATAATTAGCCAATCAGAAGCAGCTAGATAGTCACAGTTGTGTATCATTGCACCAGCCTTTCCACACCAGTAAGAGATACACCTATTTTTGATGAAATTATGTGAACATGCCATACTGTACTAGGCCTACACTCGCCCCCCCCCCCCCCCCCCCTTCATTTCCACCTCTCCAGGCATAAGGAGATGCAGGTCATTGATATGCAAAACACTATATGGATATGAGTGCGCATTTTTGGTGTGCATACACAGAATGAAAATGCATATATTATGTATATAAAAAAAAAAGGAGGAACTTTCAACCTTAAATAATCCCCATATTGTACATGATGTAGAGGTAAATTGGCCTTACAACTTAACAACCTTAAAGATTTAGCAATCTTTTTTAAGACATTTGTGAACCATCATTGTCTCACTATTGGTAAGAGTAATACTAAATATCTATTTCATCACACAATACTACTACTACACTATATTCTATGTTTCATCCTATTTTGTGTCATTGCATACATTTTCATAAGAGTGTTGAAAGAAATATCCACATAAGAATTATGCTGTTCAAAATTTCTATATATTTACATTATATAATTCTCCATTTTATTTGGGGAAACAGGGCATGTATACAACAAGGAATTACAAAATAAGTACAGATGTGAAAACAAAGGGTATGTATGCTCATGAGAGAGCTTACAATCTAGTGGTAAGCACCAAGAAGCAATAAAGTAGCAAAGAAAAACATTGTTAAACTGATCAAAAATCCATTTCTATGCTACCCCCTGATAATGTTATCCTAAGCATGTGCCTAGTTTACTTATATGCAGTTGCATCACATTTCAGTTTTTAACAATAGGAAAATAGCGTGGTTAGGTGCAAATAGCTCATTCCGTGTGTCTGTGATAGATGCTGGATTGTGCTTTTAGCGACAAAGAAACTTTCTCCCTCTGTAATAAATGTAGCCCGGACTCTTTGTATATTTGTCCTTAGAGAGAAAAATATGTGTTCGCTAACACTGATCATGAAGAAATAGTAAAACCATCACTGAACATTATATACTGCAGATCAAAGCCTGATTTATTCTGTACTAAATAACATGCAATTGAAATGTTTATATTTAACTACATCTGTCTATCGTGCTACTTCACTTTGTGTAATATGATATAGTTGGCACAGTGCAAAGTGTTCTTATCTCAGTCCGAGATGAGTATATGGTAAAGAATTACTGTATCAAGACTTTTAGGAGATTAGAGATTTTTTTTATCCTGGTTTGTAACTATGAATGGGAACAACTGACATGCTATCTTTTGCTATTAAAGATTTTTGTCATCTAGAAAGTCTGACATACTACCTGAGTTCAAAACTGTGCAGTTAGTTTGCAACCTCTAATGAACAAGGTCCTCTCTATTCCTATTGTTTTGTCTTCTTCCACCTGTGTATCCTTTTAATATGCATGTTCTATACAGTGCTTGTTTATTTTATACCTTACCCATTATGTCTTACGTGCATTATTATGATTCATTTTTTGCTATTGTTGCAATTGAACTTCTATAATGTCTTCTAATTTTGTCTTTGCTCTTTTTGTATTTTTCCATTGCTTGTTGTATACTTGCCTGTTGGTTCTTTATGCTTTTGTACAATGCTATATTACACCACTGTATGATGCTGTATAATTTTGCGACATCTTACAAATAAACAACAACAATAATAATAATAATAATAATAATAATAATAATGGGACTCATTTAGCATTAGGAGCAAAAAAAAAGAGCAACCCATGTTGCAATATAACAGGTACAAATGCTTATTTTATGGCATGCAGGGAAAATACTGGCTGAATTTGCATGAGGCACACAAATGCTAGACAGATATAGACATGTCCCTACCATATCTTAATCTCTCTACACATTTTAAAGTTGCTCTCCCTGCAGCGAAACAAGGTTTTGCCAAGGTGCAAATTTGCTCTTTTTTTGCTTTGCTCTCTAAATGAAGCTCAACATGTACTGCTTTTAATTCTGGGTGAAGAAAATACTCACATTTGGGCGCGATTCATTAAGGAGATTAAAGCAAAAACGTAAGTTTGCTCCTTGGCAAAACCATATCTCCCAAATGTCCCGATTTAGGCAGGACAATCCCACATGCAGTGATGTGGCCACACACCCCAAATGATATAATCACGCCCCTGTTGTTTCATGGTCACACCCCATCACCCTCTCTGTCCCGGTTTGAACAGCCACATTGTTGGAAGGTATGCAAAACCATGTTGCATTGGATGGGGAGGTAAATTTAAAATGTGGGGACAGATTTATAGTTGGGGTAGGGCATGTCCTAGATAAACTCTAAATTTTAGTGTAAAAATAAAGTTATCGGGCCAGAGTCATTAAAGAGAGTAAAGCAAAAAAAGGGGTACGTTTGATTCCGGACAAACCATGTTACAATGCGAGGGATGCAAATTAGTTTATTATTTTGCCAATCAGTTAAATACTGGCTGTTTTTTTATCTAGTACACTAATACTTGATAGCTTTATTTTTTACACTGAAAGTTAAAGTTGATCTAGGGCATGCCACACTATAAATCAGTCCACAAATTTTAAATTTACCTCCTCCTCCAATGCAACATGGTTTTGCCCAGGTGCAAAGTTACTCCTTTTTTATGCTTTGACTCAGACCCATCAAATATCTGTGTGCTACATGAAAAAGCATACAGTATTGTCCTTTCATGCTAAATAATAAACTAGTTTGCATTGATATAAAAAAATGATCGTATATGATATACTATACTGTATATCCAATTTAAAAAGCAACAGAAATATTTTTTTCATTGAACTGCTGAAGCAATGATTTCAACTGTGTATTCATCTCCCTCAGGGTTCCCTCCTCTAATTGTAAATAGCCGGAAAGTCATCAAGCAAGCATTTAATAAACTTTTAATTTGAAATGGATTACCACATGTTGTGTTTGTTTACCCATTATTAAATCTCTCAGCTACATATCATTGGTAAAATCGGCATAGCTTTTGCTTATATATTTCAGAACAAACACATGGGGGATATTAAGATGCTGTCAAAATATATTTAGAAAGTCCTAATGAAAGAAATTCATGGAGAGGTTGAGTCGTTTTACAAGATCTATGCATGTTATTCTTGAAATTTTTCAATAAGAAAATTGCATATGCTTTATATTAATTGACCTTGCACAGTTAATCTCAAATAATTTGCCCTGCAATCATGACATGCATAAAGTGTCTTCAAAGTGAATGCACACTTCCAGCCAGGATGTCATTATATAGGGCAGGCATCCAAGTGTATTTATTAAGTACACTGCAGCAAATTACTGCAGCAGTTGGTTGACTATGTTTTGGGTATAATTTACATAGAGAGCATTAGACTAAATTACAAGTACATTTTCATACTATGGGAAGTGGAATACTTTTATGTCATTTGGCCAGCGAGCCAGGGTGTAATGAAAAGGTGACATAAAAGGATACAATCCACAGAGAGAAAATTTTAATCTAGCAAAATAAAAAGGCAGAGACTAAGCAGAAGCTGTTACCAGGACGTCCTGTACATGCTTCCGTTAGACATAGGAGGATTAGTACAGGTGAAAGTAGACAATGTTAGTGCATTTAGAAACTAGAAGAATAGCAGAAGACTAAAGGAAAAGTTGAATTAAGTAGCCAATACAATAACTGGAGGTAACATTTGATACCAAGGGGTTTGAGCTAGTAGCTGGGCTAGGCTCAAATTTGAGTAATCAGAATCAGAATAGGATTGGCTAGACAGGGAGTTTACTGTAGTGTGTTGAGAGAATACATGCTGCCTTGTGATATAACTCTGATGAGTTTAACTACAAATAGCTACAGACATTAGAAGATAATTGCAATATAACTATGTCCCAATGAGCTGTTCACATTAATACATCTATGATACATATAGAATCACTATTGGTACTGAATGACAAAGCAGGATGTAATATATAGGCAGAGGTTCTTCCTCATAGATGGATCAACAAGATATCGCTTCAGTAAGTGATGGCTAAGAAACTTTTTACATAATGTCCACTTTGCCTGCAGTGCATATACAGCAGGCAATGTGTATTTAAACTAGAGGAATATAGAGTAATCATAGAGTTCATTGATCCCTACGGCAAACCCTTCTTATTGCAATCATACTAGTTTTACTTTCAATTGTGAATGGGAGGAGAGATTTCATCAATGATCCATGTGGCTGCCCTATACCACTTCCAGTATAGGGGTATATTTAATAATATCTGGCTTTAGAGCTGATTTTCTATTGCCAGTTAACTTGACAATAGAAATCTCCTGTAACCATAGTTTATTATTAAAATGTTAGCTGAGTTGCCTCTGCGATGCTGGCCCAGAGAGGTCAGGATTAACTTCACAACCGCTTCACAGGTCCAGTCTGAGTGGGCATGCACTTGTCTTACCTGGCTGTCCGGTTCAAACATGCACAGTGGACATGAAAACCCAGGCTTCTGATTAGCTTCTGATTGTCTCAAAGATTAAGCCATGCACGTGTAAGTACACACGGCCGGTACAGTGAAACTGCGTATGGCTCATTAAATCAGTTATGGCTTCTGATTAAAAAAATACATAAAAGTAAATAGTTAAAAATATATTTAAATATTTTTTAAAAAAATAAACAAAATACTACCCATTGCAAAAATGATTTATTCTAGGAAAAAAGTAGAAAAGTAGAAAAAAAAGGTAGTTTATTCTAGAAAAAAAGTAGAACATAGCAGCATCATTCCATTGTAGAGTAACTTATTGTAATATTGGCATCCCTGGCCCCAAAAGTTGTTTATGACTCTAAAAACACCAGTACTGTGCTGAAAATGTTATCTTTGACATTTGTAAACATTATGGGTCTGAGTAATTAAGGAAAATAAATGCTTTTACATGCTGTATTTTACATTATATTGCTCTGTGCAGAAATGGACTATATGTCAGAGAACGCAAGTGTATGCAATTCATCTTTCTTGTTCAAAAAGACACTTACAACAGCCTACGGAACAGGGAAGGGAATGGGCATATGCACACAGTCAATTTACAGGAAGGGTGTGCCAAGCTTGAGCGCAGGCAGCAGCGCCCGATTCAAGATTTGGGCATCTCTAAGGTATGTGTTTTTTTGTCGTATCACTTGCACCAGCTGCAGATCAGGTGTAAGTGCCGAGTGATAGGGATGATGAATGTATGCATGCTAGAAAATATGTTTGCAATAAAGAGCAACTATAGAATGCATTTTTATATACAGTAGACATTAATAATCTCATTATAAATGTATTTCATGGGAAAAATTGAAATAATTAAATATTTTTTTTAAATATATGGTCATTAATGACTATGGGCCTGATTCATTAAGGATCATAAATGAAGAGGAATCTTATTTCAGTCTCCTGGACAAAACCATGTTACAATGCAAGTTGTGGAAATGAGGTTTCTGTTTTGCACATAAGGTAAATACTGACTGTTTTTCATATAGCACACAAATACTTGATAGCTTATTTGTACACTGAAATTTAAAGCTGATATTTGTGTGCTACATGAAAGAACAGTCAGTATTTAACTTATGTGCAAAACAGATTATTAATTTGCACCCCTTGCATTGTAACATGGTTTTGTCCAGGAGACTGAAATAAGATATTTCTTCATTTAAGATCCTTAATGAATCAGGCCCCATATTATTAACAGTTGACAATAATTGAAAAGGTTTTTTTTCTATGCGTTCTCCTGGAACTTTATATTCCTAATAGGTATTGTACATATCTTGCAGTATATTGTGTCTGTCAGAGCAGAGCATACTTAGATCTATATTCAGCAAGAGTCGTTTCTTCAGATCAGCTTGTAGTTAAATAGGGACGTGCGTTTGCCTAAATTATGTGCCTTTTTTTAAAAAACGGACAATACATTAATTTTGCATGCTTTAATGAATCAGGCCTATTTGTATCCCAGTGTAATTTTTCATGATCTTGTGTTGTTTTTTTTTGCAAATACCCTTTGTTACCTTTGCAGTTTCAAAATGTGTTGTACTTCCAATTCATTGAAATTAACTTTTAAATTGAAACAATTGTAATGGGTAAATATATATATATATATAGGTAAACTTTGCAAGTAATCACATATCGCCAGTGGTTTCCAGCCCCAAACCACAGGATTTTCTATGTGGTATGATGTGTGATGGTGTATAGTGGATTTACTACCTGGTAAAACCAAACGGAAAAAAAATATATTTTACCACATACACTACATCCCAGCCCTGCCTACTCAGCATCAGGCCCAAAAATCATTAAGGCCCACACACCTAGTGAGGCTCAGCCCAATGCTAAGTAGTGCTATGGTACTCCTGGCAGGTGAGTACCAGGGTAAAAATGTTAAACTATAATGGCCCCCTTGTTGAATGAATAATATGCCCCCATTGTTAATTAAATTAATAACATGGCCCCTATTAGTTCTATAAATAAGTAATATGACTCTTGATACTTGTATAATTAAGAAATATGGCCCCTTATTAGAATAATGAACCACCCCGGAGCTGTTTCCAATGCCAAATGAGTTAATGTCCAATGACTCTGCCTACTTAGCAGCCAGGAAGCCAATCAGGAGCTGTCTCTTGTCTGTGTTTGGAGGAATGGTGAAAGAGACCTCTCCTGATTGGCTGCCTGTTTGGTAAGTAGGCAGGCTCACCGGACATTAACTCATTTGGCAATGGAAAGAGCTTGTGAGTGGTTCGTAGTTCTAATAAGGATTTTTATAATGATGGAACAAGAACAGAAGAAGATTTTTTTATGAACGCACCAGTAAAAAATAATTTATTTATAAAAGGGACACGACAATAAATTGGAAAACTAAAGGAGACATGTGAGATGAAACATTTCAGCAGCAGGTGTAGCGTCATCCTGCCAGAACTATATTGACATATTATTGGGAATTTATGCACATCCATAAACTTTAGACTAGTTACCAGGCTTTTATATACAAAAAAACCCTGGAAACTATTCATTGCAATACCGACACCCAGAGAGCAAAGATTGATTACTGAACAGCTGTCGGAAGGAATAACACTTCTTCGGGTGACCACCTAAGAACAGGAATCATCATTTGCTGTGTTTTACATCAAATATTCTATAAGAACAGTATTATAAGTACCTGACAACTTTTTTTTTTACCAGAAAATAGTAAAATATGAGAAGACTGTAGTTTATAGGGAGGCAGAGGTTCCTAATTTTTTCAAGTTTAAAATGAAATGATTTCAATGTTCTAGTCCAAATAAGTTTATATGCTACAAAAGTTCTCTAACTGGAGATAATTACTTTTTCTTTGAAGACTGGATTATAAGTGACAGATTGAAAAGATAACAGTTTCTTTCTTGTGTTTGCAGGCATATATATGATATATAACATGGAAACGATATTCATCTGATTGCTGGTTCACACCATCAAGTGTAGATTTGTATTTTAACCTGTGAAAATATTCTAATGTGTAATTTGAAGATCCCTCCCTTCTCTTTTATGTGACCCCCAACATATTATTCTCAGGAAAACAGATATTAGGTTCTGGCTTGTTATGGTGTTTTTAGGGAATAAAATATTGGTTTTAAATTAAAGGTTTCGGGGGATTGTGTGTCCTTAATTAAATTACTGATATTAGAATTAAAATTTTGAACAGAATTGTTTATTTCCGTGGTTAATCAATCGACCATACAAGACACAGTTTGATTTATTTCTTTTAGTTATAGATGTAATTATTTCCAAATCTTTCTTGAGGTTGCAGGGCTGTGCCCATTCATTTCTAATTTGTTTTTGCATCTTACTGGTATAGCAATCAACCCAGATGGGCACTAGCAGCACTCTATATGTTCTTTAGCATAATATGGGGGCCATATTATTTCATTATATAAATAACAGGAGGCATATTATTTATTTATAGAACTAGCGGCAGCCATATTATTCATTTAATAAACAAGGGGTACCGGGAGGGTCTCAGTGCTACTTAGCATTGGGCCAGGCCTCTCTAAGAGAGGGGTGGACTGATTGTTTGTTATGGTTTACCCCAACACACTTCAAACTGGGGAATTAGGGTTCTTGTTCATCAGTCAGGATTGGCAATGGCAGAATTGAGTCTAACGGACCCACTGGTCTTCACCAGGTACCACCACAAGGTGGTATGGACTATGCTATCAGGAGCCCGCTGGTCGCGGGCCTCTAACTGACATTTGACGTTACTAGCTGGGGAAAAATGTCAGGAGTGAGGCACCAAATCAATAGGCAAAATGTAGAGTAAGGAGCAGGCTGAAGGTTAAGGTCACAAACAGAGGTTCTAAATGAGAAACAAGCCGAAGTCAGGGTCACAAATAAAGGTTCAAATCCAGCAGCAAACAAAGACAGTTCACAGAAGGGATTAAACTGCAGCAAACAACAGGGAAACATAGAGCAAGTCAGACCTGGCACTCTGGTAGTGATTACTGCACAGAGTGGGGTTAAATAACTGAGAGGGTTTGTCATGAGACACATGGAGGATCACATGACAGAAACCAGGAACTGAGGTGAGAGATCACATGAGTACACAGTATAAAAGAACCAAGAAGTCACTCCGGAGATCACATGACTGTCAACTCAGAGAATCAGGAAGAGCTGAAAGATGCAGGCCTGCATGGAAACACACAGCGCTGAGACCGGTAAGTAAAAAATGTATACTGGCACTGGTGTGTGACACCCCCCAAGTGGACCAGGCCTGATGCATCATCATCATCATCATCATCAACCGTTATATAGTGCCAGCAGATTCCATAGCGCTTTACAATTGGGAACAAACATTAATAAGACAATACTGAGTAATACATACAGACAAAGAGGTAAGAGAACTCTGCTCGCAAGCTTATAATCTATATGATAATTGGAGTTTGAAACACAAGGGCATGTGCTACAACATATTGCACAATGGGCCAGCTAGAATGCAAAGGTAAAAGTATCACACTGTTACAGAAAGAGAGGAAGATTTTTTCTTTAAGTTACCTGATGAGTCATCTCATCTACCAGACCCAGCACTAAAAAACTGCTATCTTTCTGGCGAGTGTCACTCACTGGACCGTGAGTGCCTCTGTGCTGGTGCGTAGTTCTCTAGCCTTCCTGCCGGGATCTGTCCTGAACCGCGGCCGTCCGCCATCTTGATGCACTGCGCATGCACAGCATCCAAGAACTTATGACCTTTGCTTTTAATCTCATTGGTGGATCAGGCACCTCTCCCTATTAAGGCACCTGTGCTCATTACCTCATTGCCTGATCTTGAGTCTCATTCCCTGTGAGTCTCTGAAGGTGTCTCCTGTGTCCTGCTAGTGTCTTCAGCTTCCTGCTGATTACCTGTGCTACTCATCAGTGGTTTCCATACCCGCTACTGATTCCTGTATCCTGCTCGTGTCCTCAGCTGGCTTCTGGATTACCTGCTCTGCTCATCAGCGGTTCTCATACCCGCTACAGACTCCTGTATCCTGCTTGTGTCCTCAGCTGGCTTCTGATTACCTGCTCTGCTCACCTGCGGTTCCCATACCCGCTACAGCCGTTCAGCGTCCCTGGTGTGCCTGCATATCCTCGTGGACAAGCTTCTCTACTCATCAGCGGTATGCTTACTTGTTATTGACTATCAACTGTTACTTTGCATATCCGCCTAGGACAAGCTTCTCTACTCAGCAGCGGTATCCATACCCGCTATAGGACTTTTTGTTGTTACGCTGCATATCAGTTTGGAACAAGCTTCTCTACTCAGCAGAGATATGCATACTTGTGATTGACTATCAGTTATTATCCCGCATATCCGCTCTGTGCAAGCCTCTCTACTCAGCAGCGGTATACATACCGTTATAGACTATTAGCTGTAAATGCTGCATATCTGTTTGGAACAAGTTCCTCTGTGCTCTCAGTGTCTTCATACCGTTATTGACTTTTTGCATGCCTCCACTCATCCGCACCTGAACAACTCCTCACTTACTAGCAGTGGTACAACTTGCTGTACGCAGACCACTGACTTTCCCGCTACCTACCTGCACCTGGACAAGTCTTCTCACCACAGCAGTGGTACAACTTGCTGTACGCAGACCACTGACTTCCCTGCTACCTACCTGCACCTGGACAAGTCTTCTCACCATAGCAGTGGTACAACTTGCTGTACACAGACCACTGACTTCCCCGCTACCTACCTGCACCTGGACAAGTCTTCTCACCATAGCAGTGGTACAACTTGCTGTACGCAGACCACTGACTTTCCCGCTACCTACCTGCACCTGGACAAGTCTTCCCTTCACAGCAGTGGTACAACTTGCTATCCGCAGACCACTGACTCTCCTGTTACCTTCCTTCACCTGCTCACGTCCACCCTGGTCTCCGTGGTTCAAACCTGCCTTTCCACTATAGATGCAAGTCGCTGACTCATCTACCAATATAGCTGCAAGTCGCTGACTCATTTACCAGTATAGCTGCAAGTCACTGACTATCATCAATTCCATTGGCATCCTCTCTCCATCTGCTGTTATATACGTTCCACTATTCACCCTGCTGCCAGAGGACCGCTGTGCAAACTCCGCCTCTCTGGTAAGCATAGTCAACTGGTGAAATCATTGGCAAGACTCCTAGTGCCCGTGACAGCGAGTTTATGTGTGGCTCTGAAAACTGCAGCTTTATTAAATTGCACAATTTTATACCTGCCATTTAAAATGAATTGGGATGGCAATTTCCAACCTTGTGGTTAAAAACCTGCTATTTTATGTGGGGCTTGGCCTTTAGTAAATCCCATGTTTTCCAAAGCACACATAAAATCACCAAAGACTATGCGGTTTTGCAAAATCTACCCCATAGCCTTTATAATTCCAAGCCATCATTTGACGTTTATTCAACATCTTACACCCAGTCATGCTAGTTTTGGAAAAATGCATTGCAACACATACATTTGTGCTATTGAGATTTTCAATTTTTATTATTCCTTTACTTCAAAGTTTTGGTAGAGTTCCAAGTTAAAGTAAAAGATTTGTCAGAAAAGTTCCTCATGTTCTGATACCTCTTTGACTATCACCTTTTCTTCTACCCCAATCTAGTTGGAATGGGTAGGGGATTTCCATTTCCTTCAGTAATTTCAGATATACTTATATACTTGCATTGTGCATGTATCATAATGTTATGATCTTGCCAAATTTTACATTTTAAAATGTAACTTTGTTTAATCTAATATTATCTATCAATACTTTTATAGAATCTAGATTCTAGATAATAAGACATAGTAAAATGAAAATCACGAAAGTGTCCTATTATAAACATCAGACTGTATGAGCTATCACATCTTACACCAACCGATTACCTCTCAACTGGCGGCAGTGTTTAAAGCTGTTGGAGAAAGCAACCCATGTATCAAAGAGCTTACATTCCAGTTTATTATACCAAAACTATAATCATATTGTTAAGACATGTTTTTAAAATAAAGTCTGAAGAATAATGATTTTTCAGACTTGAACACATTTGTATGTTCACTATTAAATCTTCAATGTGAAGAATATTGTACCTTGTGAGTAAGTGAAAAAAAGACTTGATTGGGTTTCCTGGCCGTGGCTTGATTGTTTACAATCATTTCCTCTTAATGGCTTTTGTACGTCTTCTTCATTGCCAATCTTATTCTCATTATCACTAGAATATGTAAGAAATTCTTGTGGAAGCTGAACAAATATGTCATATTCGTTTTGCTCATTTACATATAATGGCAGTTTTAGAATCTAAAATATAAGATAAAACAGCATCAATAATTATTCCATTTAAAGTGGATATATCATCTCAATCTATTCACTAACCATGTGTAGCTTAAGCAGTAGTGATTGGGCATTGAAATGGTAATTTACTAGCCACAAAATATGCAGCTGATTTAGTTTTGCACATATTCACCGTTGCCGGCTAACGCATGCTTACTTTTTGTGTGAATTATCTGTGATGGCCATTTGTGGGATTGCAGGTCCAGATGGAAATGAGCATGTCGGAAGAAGTAAAACCGTGCTATTTTATGTCCCGCTTACTATCACTTTAGGAACATATCCTTCATTAATTTAAATTTTCCATTTTTTTTTCTAAAATGCTGCTCATTCATGTCTTCAAAATGTAATGGGAGTAAGGAGATAGCAAGCCTGTATTCATTTCAGGAATTACTTTTGCAGTTGCAAATGTTTTTATCCCATTGGTAGCAGGGGCTGACTGGCACATTTTAGCCTTAGGGGATAGTCTGACCAACTGACCCACTGTGCTTCCAGTCAGACTCTACGGTGCATTAGACTGCCCTCCAACCCCATCCCTCTCCTTTGTGCACCAGAAAAAATGCTTTACATCTGGCCCATAAATAATATTTATATTTCAGAAATAAGCCTCAACCAGTCTCCACATTAAACAAATAGCATTTACATTAACATTTTACATCATACATTACTGTGATAAAACCAAGTACCCAGTCATTACCTATATGCCCACATAGATGACAATTCAGAACAAAAGAAAGTTTGCTTAAAAAACTTATAGAAATGTTTAAACAAATGCATTGCTTTTGATAGTTACATTTGGAATTGTATGACCACCTTGAGTGGTTTGGCTACTGATTACTATCATTCTGTTTTTAATATTTTGCTATTGACCTTTTCTCCCTTGTTCTTCACAGCCCTATGTCCAACTAAATAAAACTGAATTTTGCAAGAAAATAGTGCCATGCCCGGAAACATATATTTTTGAACTGTAATAATGATGTTATGCAAGAAGTTTCTTGAACCTTTAGTATTAGGTGAGATCAAATCTCTCTCTGGCATGATTTAGAGCTTGGGTCAATTTAAGTCTACTAAACCTAAAATTAAACTGCTTTATACAAATAAGCTACTAATAGCATTTATAAAATACACATAAAAGTTATTGGAACTTATTGTAATCAGAAATATTTGTGATATCACTTGATGTCGTGGAATCTATTTTACTAATGCAGATCAGATTTCCTAACAGTAACTTTATTGAAGGATATTGCGGGAAGCTTTCTTAGCGTAAAATGACTCAACACAATAGCTCACAGTGAGGAAGAAAACAATCTTATATACAATTTGTGAAAAAACATACTAGTGTTGAATTAACATTTATTTCCGGTTCTTTGGTTTTCAAGCAAGAAATGTCCTATTAAATTTATCTCTTTTTTAAAAAAAATATATAATTATACTTTTCAATATTTAAAGAAATAAACTCATCCAAATTAAAAAAAAAAAGAAAGAAATCCTCCATACCTGAAAATATAAGTTACATAGCCAGTGATCCAAATCTGTCATGATAAGATCTTCAATTTTATTGAACCGATCAATCCTTGGGTCATAGTGTCCTCTCAAAAATGGACATTTAAACTTGCCTTCTAAGACATTTAAGTTGTTGTCACAAAGTGGGAAAATACCCCATCCCACTGCTCGATCAATGTAAGTATCTTTCCCATGCAGCAGGTATAGTTCCAGGAGCAGAGTCATTCCAGACTTTATTTTCTTTTCAGTGGGCAGCAGCTATAAAAAATGTAAACAGGAAAGCGCTATTCAGTAATTAATGCAAGCTGAGAGCTCCATGCAGATCTATCCAGCTGTAAAATTATTAAAGAGGAGAGACACACACATCAAAGAGAATTCAAAAAGCGTTTTTGTCATAGGTCCCAACATTACTTGTGACAATCACTCAATTTTTATCATGCTTTATATCTCAAACTTCTAACATTGCTTCATTTGCCCTTCCATTTAGTAAGAGTTTAAAAAAACTTGCATTTACTTTCAAGATCCAGTGGTTTTCTTAGACATCAGGAAACAATTAATGCAGGTATATGGGCATAATGCATATGAGTGCAAAAAGCTTATTCATAGTCTGAAATGGTTGTGTTTTGTTTTGTTTTTTTTCCTTTATTTATGTCTTCGTCATCAATCAGGTTATACAGGTCTGTTTTGTGTTTGTGATTTACCAATGCAAATTTAGTACAGTAACAAAATAGAGGAATAAGTAATAACTACTTCCCCATTATTATGAGGTTGTACACTATATTACATACATTATGAAAATATATTCATAGGCATTATATTGATACACAGTAAAACAGAAGCATCTGTTGAATAGCACCATAGCCCCGTGGCGGCTGCTATTAAGCCATTAACAGTATCAGATTTCATTTAAACCAGACATATATTTTTTTTCTAAAACCAGCAGAAGAAAGGCTAAAAGCATTATACACAAATTAGCCACAATGTATATTTTTCATTAAACTAAGGTCTTTTTGGCTAGCTAGGTTAATGAAACTATACACATAATAAGCCTACCAGTGGCATTAGTAAATCCTGAAAAATTATATAATGAAGTCAAATAAAACAATTAAAAATGCATGGATTGATGAACATACACCATAATATTATGGTGTGTTTTATGAGACATTTTACAAAAAAATAAACAATAATTAAAACAGTAGTTTTTTCATGTGGAATAATACAAAAATAGACCTAGTTCATAAAATAAAATGGTGATGTCTACAGGCTAGTATTTAAAAATATAGGTCTAAGGGCATGGCCTGAATGCCATCTTGTGCAGTCACACTTTCACAGAGCTCTGTACATCAGGAGTTTAATTACCTGTTTTGCAGTTGGTTCACTTGCCTGGACGGAGTGCTAACGTTATCTTTGACCCCTCCACAACTCCTGGGTCTCCTAGGTCTCACCTGCAGGACACAAGGCAGACCCTAATGATACATGGAGACTGTGGCCTACTGAATGCTCTGCCACCAAACCCCAGCAGTGTCCGGGTGTCCGCTCCTGCCAAAATGCTAGCCACTGCACCCACACTTACCTCTGACCACCTGGGAGGTAACCTCACTGGAGGACAAATTGCCTGATCTCTGGCATGGAGCTATTGCATTTCCACCTGGCATCTGTGGCTGGCGCGATACTGGATGCAGCTGCCTTATTGTCTAATGGGCTGTTCTCCCTGCCCTCTCCAATTCCCTGGATGTGGTGTCTGTTTTTGTAGTTGGCTTTGAGGCCTATTTCTGGTCTGGATCCCTGTAACGTATTACTCCCGCAGCGGACAGAGATGCTCTGCCGGCATCTAGTCTTCTCTAGTGCTTTGTTAGTCATTAAAACGACAATCTAAATGCCGATACAACATATCCCTACATGATAACACCGAAGCTCTTATTGGCGAAACAGTGTTAATACCGACTGCTTGACATGGAGACTTCAAACATATCCGACTGATGAAGATCCCAGCACACTACAATAATGTCACATTATAGGGCCATGCTATCATTTGTGCTGTTAAGGTAGTAATTTAAGGAGGCGCCGGCTTTACAATGTACAAGGCTTTCTCCCTCACTGGATCCTTATGTCAAGATCTTCCATTAATATACATTTGCCATGTAACAAAAAGGAAATACCGAAGAGGATCTTGTGCATTAATTTTGTAAAAAATATTTGTTTTTTTCTTTAATAAAACATTTTAAAAACCAATAAAAAACACTCAACTTTAAAACATAAATAATACACATCACAGTATTACTTACTACAGTATTACACCTCCTACTATTTGAAGCAGACTTGAGCTAATGTATTATAGATATTAGCAGGGGGTTTCTTCTATTTGCTCAACACTAGCTGCTGGCATACCACGATTATCATGCCTATTTGGATTTATTTGAGGGGAGTCTCTTTTCCCTATTAGTTATTTTTGAGCTATCTTCTTCACCCATGCTACTCCCATATTACAATATATAATTATGGCAATGAATGCATCCAGCCAGTTTTAATTACACATTGTTTTTATTATAGATATCCAATATATCTCACTGTTTTAGTGAACCATTAAAAGTTATATTTTAATATGTTGATTCCACATGTATTACATATGATGTCCTAATGAGTTCTAGTGCACCTAATTATCCTTTTCGTTCCTTTTTTTCTGTTTATATATATCTCTATTTCTTCAAGAGTCCTCAAACGTCTGTATCCCCCCAAAAATGTTTGCTTTGTTCTGGTTTGCAAGAATTCACCATCTTAAAATGGTTAGATAGAGAATAAGTTTCCAACCCCTTCTTTATATTATAGACATGTTCTCTTAGCATAAATCTTTAACACAATAACTTTTTTCAATCTCACCTTTGGCCAAACACCTTCTACTTCATGTTCCCAGATAAGCTCATATGTCATTCATCTGCACCACATGTCTCCAAGCCCCTATGATTAAGTTTCTCTCCATGAATATCAGGGGGTCTTAATTTCCCTAACAAGCACCGCTTAGCCTTATCCTCTCTCCACCAATATAGGGCAGATGTAGTGGTGGTGCAGGAGACTCATTTTTGGCTGAAGCTGCCCCTCTCTTCCAAGACAGCCATTTCCCTACCTGCTATATGGCCAATAGTTCCCCTAAGCATTACAGAGTAACTATCTTGATGAATTCCAAGATTTCTTTTTTTTTTTTTATAAACGTTTTATTTTTGCAAGGTCATGAGAACAGCATAGGACAAATGACAAAATGCATACTGATAGCATAAGTATACAGGAGGAAACCATATCAGCCATCAGCATGAAACATAAGAGGATACTAAGTCAACCAGTCTAACAATTTTAGTAATGACAGATGACCTAAGGTTTTATAGAAAGAGGAAGAAAGAGAGAGAATACATAGAGGAGGAAAGGAGAGAGAGATGAAAGAGAAGAGGAGAGAAGGGAAGGAGTGAGTGACTAGATCCATTGTTAGTTGGAAAAAGATCCAAGAAGAAGAATGAGGTTTTAAAGCGGAGTTAAATAAAGGGTGGGCATGCCTGGAAGAAGGATAACCATGGGTCCCAAACCCTGGAGAAGGCTCCGGAGGAGTTTCGGATAATACTGGTCATGTATTCCATCCGTTCAATCTGCCAAATTCTGTTGATTATGGACTGCATGGAAGGAGGAGATTGCGAACGCCAGTCTGCCGCTATTTGGCAGGTAGCTGCCGATACAATATGTCTAATCAATTTGTTCTCATGTCGGGATGCCGAGGGAGCCCCCATAGGGAGAAGAAAAAATTTTGGCTCCAGGGGAATATCCACCAGGAGAATTGAATTAATCAGGCCTCTTATCTTGTTCCAGAAGCCTGTCAATTTTGGGCACGACCACCATATGTGGAGAAAAGTGCCTTCATGGGAGCACCCTCGCCAGCACCGATCAGATGAATCAGGATGGATTTTGCAAAGACGCGAAGGCACATAGTACCACCGATAAAGCATCTTATAAACATTCTCTTTAATTCTTACGCAGATGGAACTAGAGGCGGTGTTCTCGTAAATTTCAGACCATTCCTCTTCCAGTAGCTCCTCTCCAAGGTCCCGTTCCCAGGTTAGTTCATGGGGGGGTCTAAAAGAAGAAGAAGGGGAAGCAAGTTCGTGGTAAAGCGTTGATATCAGACCTTTGGTTGAGGATTGGCGTAGACAGAGGGCTTCGAAGGTGGAGAGAGGTCGGGTTAGCAGGCGATCTTTAGCAACACTATGGAAATGGCGAAGTTGCAAGAACTGATAAAAGTGCTTTGAGGGAATGTGGATCTGTGATTGAATTTCAGAAAACTGAGGAAAAGTTACTGAGGTGGATAAATGATTGAGGTAGATGACTCCCCGCGAATACCATGGCTGGAATGAGTTATGATGTAGTCCGGGAGGAAATTCCGGAGAATTGAATAGCGGAACAACCGGAGAGGGATGGGGAGATAAGGCGAATTTTTGGGATGATGAGTCCCAGATGGATAATGTGTGTGAGACTATTGGGTGAGATAACAGACGTTTGGGGCGACGAGGCCTCGGGACCCATAGGAGAGAGGATAAGGAAAGCAGTCCCAGACCCTCTGCCTCAATTTTAGACCAAACTCTGGCTTCCGTCCGACCAGACCATAGGACACACTGAGCAAGTTGAGCGGAGAGGTAGTATCTTTGAAAATCAGGAATCCCCAGACCTCCCCCCCGCGGGGACCTCTGAAGAACCTTAAGTCGGACCCGGGGTCGTCTGCCCGACCAGACAAATCTGGAGACATGGAATTGTAGGAATTTAAAAACATATGGCGGTATGCGGATGGGGAGAGTCTGAAAGAAGTAGAGCAGCCTAGGGAGGATATTCATTTTGACGGCATTAATGCGTCCAAGCCAGGAGATATAGAGCTGTGACCACGATGTAAGGTCTATTTTGATTTGATTGAGTAGGTGAGGAAAATTGGCTTGAAATAGATGTCGATAGTGCTTTGTGATGGAAACACCCAAGTATTTAATTTTGCGGCGACCCCAGTGAAAAGGGAAGGAGCGTTCTAATAATAACTTGTCTGTAGCTGATATATTAAAGTCTAGAACCTCCGTCTTATCTGGATTGATCTTGTAGCCCGAGAAATAGCCATAGAGATCAAGTTCCTCTAGGAGGGGGGGTACCGACGTTTTGGGATTAGTGATAGTGAGCAGAACGTCGTCTGCATATAGGGCAATCTTATGGGTAGAGGGGCCCACCTGTATGCCAGATATCTCATGATTGTTACGAATTCTGGCGGCTAATGGCTCGATGACTAGAGCAAATATCAGTGGGGAGAGGGGGCATCCTTGACGAGTGCCGTTCGTGATCAAAAAGGGCATCGAGGTCAGACCATTAGCGGAAACAGTAGCTGACGGAGATCGGTAGAGGGCCAAAATACCTGTCAGGAATTTGTCTGTGAATCCCACTGCTCGAAGCACACCCTCCATAAATGACCAGGAGATGCGATCGAACGCCTTTTCGGCGTCGAGCGCCATGACGAGAGAGGATAGATTATCATTGTTTATCATGTGGATTAGATCAATAATCCTTCTGGTATTATCAGGGGCTTGGCGCCCTGGAATAAAGCCCACCTGGTCAGGATGGATGAGGGCTGGAAGGAGTGGATTCAACCTAGAGGCCAAGATTTTTGCAAATAATTTTAGGTCAACATTTAGTAACGAGATGGGCCTGTAACTAGCGCAAAGAGAGGGGTCTTTTCCCGGTTTGGGAATTACAATTATATTAGCCCTGGTGGTGGCGGAGTCGAAGGGAGCCCCCCCGAATTCCAAGATTTCTTTTAACCTCAAAACTAAAATAGAAGATAAAAATTTTTTGTTTTTATCCTGGTTGGTTCTCTTGAGGATACTCAGGTCACTATATTTTCCTTACATGCCCCAAATTCTAAACAGTTTCCCTTCCTTTGGAGCACTTTCTGAGAAATTGAGAAGTATAAAGAAGGTTTCTTAATCATCCTGGGTCTTTTAATATTGTCTCAGATCCCAAAATGTAAAGATCCTCCACATCGCAATCTGAGCTTGGACATTGTGGGACCTTCAACGGCGTTTGTGAAACTCTTAGAGGAATATGGGTTATATGATGTATGGAGGGTCAGCACTCCAGAGTAAAGGGACCATACATACTAGTCCTCCATCCATAATTCTTATTCCCATATTGACAGCATTCTTTCAGATAACTGGTCATTGCAAAACATTTGTGCGGCCCATATCCTCCCGATTTCATGGTCTGGCCATGCTCCAATATTGTGGACTTGGAAACATTCTCGCCCACTTACTCCCCCCGGTCCGTGACGCTTGTCTCCACATTTGTTCATACTACTAGAAGGTAAAACCACCATTAAAGAAGCCCCTGACTTATTTATTCTTATTAATAGCCCAGAGGATATTTCGGTATTCACCTATTAGCTGCTATCCAGGGTGTAGCAATCCACACTGGTTCGCGGATTAAGCGGGCAAATCTCCATCTCAAAAAGGATCTAAAGACTAAATTTATTTCTTGAGACGCCCTCAATAAGACCAATCAATCTTCAGCTTTCAAATCTGAAATAGGCTGCTTGAAGAGCCAATTAGAGCTGCTGATGACGTGTACTCAACAGGCTCTCAACAGACATTGCCAGAAATTTTATCTGTTTGCAACAGGGCTGGCAGGCCAATGGCTTGGAAGTTAAGAGGCCAAAGAGCCCAAGCTCGGATGAAACACATTTTAATGATAAGGACGGGAAGGCCTTTAATCCACGCAATCTCATAATTTTATTTGCAGTTTATTATTTCTCTCTATATAATCTGAAATACTATCAATCCACCTTTCAACCACGGAAGATTGACATAGAGGGCTTCCTGAGTGATTTACACCTGCCGGCCTTGGACTCGATCAACTCTAAATGCCCCATGGACTCAATCAGAGAATCTGGCTGTTATAAAAGACCTCCCTAAAAATAAAGCGTCCAGTCTCAACAGTTATACCAATAACTTCTACACTGCATTCCAAATGGAATTGGTTCCGATTCTCGAGCGCTTGTACAAAACTGGTACGAAGAGGGGAGCTTGCGGCCTGAGATGCTGGAGTCACGTATTGTCACTATACCCAAGCCTAGTAAAGATCCTACCTTGGGCAAGAATTACTGGCCTATTTCCCTGCTTAACTCGGACTTAAAGATTTAAGCTAAAATTATCGCAAACAGGCTTAATCCTATCATTCATAAACTCATTCACCTAGACTAGGACGGCTTCGTTTTAGGGTGCCAATCATCCAACAATACAAGACATGTGATCAAAATTATCGATCAATCTAATAAAGATTTTTTGGACTTGTTGGAGCCCTTATTAGATGCCAAAAAAGGAGTTTGATAGACTCCATTTGTAATACATGAGACACGTCATGGCTCGTTTTGTTTTTTGGTATGATATCTTGAATGCTATTTTAGCTTGATATGTTGGACCTTTCCCATGGGTGTTTAGCAATGGCTTTTTTTCCAACAAGTTTTTTAAGTCAAATGGCACTAGGAAGGGATGCCCCCTTTCTACTCTCACTTTCCTTCTTGCTATTGAACCATTGGTGGAAAAGATCCGTCTCTCCTGTCAGGATTTTACACTACTCACAAGTGATGCTTATTTGCTATTTTATATCACTAACCCAGAGATCTCATTGCCTTCCTTACATGCAACATTGGAAAGTTCTAGCAGAGTGTCTTTCTACAAATTAAACAATTAAAAATCCCGATTAATATATTTACAAGACTCGTGGCTTGCCTTCAATCGTGACTCACTCCTCAAATCGACACCATGATTGATGCTAATTATGGTCCTCTGCTGTTACGACTTTCCTATCTAACCAAGTCATTGATGTCTTATGAGATCTTTTGGTTGGGTAGAATCGCTGCTCTTAAAATTACAGTACTCCTTAACATTATGCATTTATTCCATACATTGCTTTTTTCCCTTCCCTAAATTATGTACCCTCGTGTGTTCTTATGTCTGGAAAGGTAAACCTCAGCGTATAGCCTATTCTTATATGAGCTGTGAGAAAAAACTAGGTGGCCTTGCCCTCCCGGATTTGGACAAATACCAGGAGGTGTTTCTTTTGTCGCAAATGAGAGATTGAGCCTTCCCCCACACAAATCATAAACAGTGGGAAGCATCATAATTCTTCTTTCCCCATGACAGACCTGATTTGGGTTCCTAGGGCATGGCACCCCTCTGCCTCCAGTTTACCTCGACTCACTAGAGGCTCGTTGGTGGTTTGGGATGAAGCCATTGCTGCCAATACATAAATATCTGTTCCCATATCCAACATCTCCTTGCTCACAATAGCCACTATAGTTGCTCATAGTTCCTCCATTCTTAAACACCTTTATAATGATGAGGACCTTATGTCTTTCATATAGCTTCAGACGCAATGCCACCTGGCCTGAGTCTTCTATAAATTTCTCAAAATTAGACATTGGATCTCATCTCTCAATGTCTTCCACTACACCAACCTCCCCTTGGTTGTTGTTCAAACTGACAATGAGAGCTAATAAAGCAGGCATCACGTTTTGGTATAGGTTTCTCTTGACTATTGACAAGCCCTTGAAATCTCACTCTCAACTCCAATGGGATTGAGATTTGGTCCACGTCTTTACCACAGCTCAATGGGAGTTCTTCACATATGCTCACCATGTGTCCCACTATTTCAATCACACAGAGATAATGTTTAAATTAATACATAGGCTTTATTTGACAATAGGTAAAAGGCACAAAATGTGTTCATCTATCTCCAAGTGCTGTTGGCGTAATTGTGGTGATATTGGAAGCATTATCCATATTTTCTGGAGTTGTCAGATGGCTCAATTACTATAGACTGCTGTTTTTGCTCTGGCTAGAGGCACCCAGCAAGCAGTCACTGTATCCCCAGAATGGGCGCTTCTGCATTATTTCCCTCTTCAATTTCCATGATTGGACAAATTTTCATTGCCACTCATGCCTCCATAGCCCAGGCAATTTAGCTACAAAATGGAGACACTGGGTATTAATCTACCGCTGAATCATTTCCTCTTATGAAGTGGTTTGGCTGGCAAGACTTTGTCTCTTATAAAGTAACATTATACCCTTACCAATCCTCCTTAGGACTCTACATTTGAGCTCTCTTCTATGGTATACCTTTAGTTTCATTTCACCATTTTCAATGTCCTGTCATTTTATTATGTGATTGTTCGATGTAGGAGAAGTTGCCTTTTTTGTAACATACGTTTTATTGGGTTTTTCCCCCCAATGGTATGCTATTACAGATAGGTGTCTCACCTTTTGATTAAACATATATTATTATATATATAGTATTTGGCCACACCTGTTAATTATTGAGTTGAAGTGTTTCAATCAGACCCGTTGCCAGAGGTGCATAAAATAAAGCACCTACCCATGCAGTAATTTGTGATACAAAATAGGTCGCTCTGAAGAGCTCAGTGACTTTAAGAGTGGTATTGTGATAGGATGCCACCTTTGCAATAAGACGGTTCGTAAAATTTCATCCCTGCTGGATATTCCACGGTCAATTGTAAGTGATATAATTAGAAAGTGGTAGCGTTTAGGAAAAACAGCAACTCAGCCATGAAGCAGAATACCACGTAAAATCACAGAACAGGGTCTACGACTGGTAAGGCACATGGTGCATAAAAGTCACCACCGCTCTGTTGATGTCATAGATGAAGAGTTCCGAACATCCTCTGGCATTAACTGTGCGGTGGGAACTTAATGGAATGTGTTTCCATGCAAGCCTCACATCACTAGACCAATGCTAAGCGTCGGAAGGAGTGGTGTAAAGCACACCAACACTGGACTGTGGAGAAGTGGAAACGTGTTCTGTGGAGTGACAAATCACACTTCTCTGTTTGGCAGTAAGATGAATGAGTATGGGTGTGGCGGATGCCGGGAGAACTTTACCTGCCTGACTGCATTATGCCAACTGTGAAGTTTGGTAGAGGATTGATAATGGTATGGAGCTGTTTGTCAGGGTTTGGGCTAGGCCCCTAATCTCCAGTGAAGGGCAATATTAATGCTTCAGCATACCAAGTTATTTTGGACAATGCAATGCTTCCAACTTTGTGGCAACAGTTTGGGGTAGGCCCTTTTCTCTTCCAACATGACTGTGCCAGAGTGCATAAAGCAAGGACTACACAGACATGGTTCGATGATTTTGGTGTGGAAGAACTTGACTGGCCCACACAAAGCACTGACCTCAACCCCATCGAACACCTTTGGGATGAACTGAGAGGGAGATTGCGAGCCAGGCCTTCTCGTCCTACATCAGTGCCTGACCTCATAAATGCTCTATAGAATGAATCGGCACAAATTTTAACAGAAACATTCCAACATATTGTGAAAAGCCTTCCAAGAAGAGTGCAAGCTGTTATTGTTGCAAAAGGGAAACCAACTCCATATTAAAGTAGTGTATATGTATTTGAATACAATGTCATTACAGTCCCTGTCTTCTCTAGTGCTTTGCTAGTCATTAAAACGACAATCTAAATGCTGATACAACATATCCCTACATGATAACACCGAAGCTCTTATTGGCGAAACGGTGTTAATACCGACTGCTTGACATGGAGACTTCAATCATATCCGACTGATGAAGATCCCAGCACACTACAATAATGTCACATTATAGGGCCATGCTATCATTTGTGCTGTTAAGGTAGTAATTTAAGGAGGCGCCGGCTTTACAATGTACAAGGCTTTCTCCCTCACTGGATCCTTATGTCAAGATTCAAGATCTTCCATCAATATACATTTGCCATGTAACAAAAAGGAAATACCGAAGAGGATCTTGTGCATTAATTTTGTAAAAAATATTTGTTTTTTCTTTAATAAAACATTTTAAAAACCAATAAAAAACTCTCAACTTTAAAACATCAATAATACACATCACAGTATTACTTACTACAGTATTACACCTCCTACTATTTGAAGCAGACTTGAGCTAATGTATTATAGATATTAGCAGGGGGTTTCTTCTATTTGCTCAACACTAGCTGCTGGCATACCACGATTATCATGCCTATTTGGATTTATTTGAGGGGAGTCTCTTTTCCCTATTAGTTATTTTTGAGCTATCTTCTTCACCCATGCTACTCCCATATTACAATATATAATTATGGCAATGAATGCATCCAGCCAGTTTTAATTACACATTGTTTTTATTATAGATATCCAATATATCTCACTGTTTTAGTGAACCATTAAAAGTTATATTTTAATATGTTGATTCCACATGTATTACATATGATGTCCCAATGAGTTCTAGTGCACCTAATTATCCTTTTCGTTCCTTTTTTTTGTTTATATATATATCTCTATTTCTTCAAGAGTCCTCAAACGTCTGTATCCCCCCAAAAATGTTTGCTTTGTTCTGGTTTGCAAGAATTCACCATCTTAAAATGGTTAGATAGAGAATAAGTTTCCAACCCCTTCTTTATATTATAGACATGTTCTCTTAGCATAAATCTTTAACACAATAACTTTTTTCAATCTCACCTTTGGCCAAACACCTTCTACTTCATGTTCCCAGATAAGCTCATATGTCATTCATCTGCACCACATGTCTCCAAGCCCCTATGATTAAGTTTCTCTCCATGAATATCAGGGGGTCTTAATTTCCCTAACAAGCACCGCTTAGCCTTATCCTCTCTCCACCAATATAGGGCAGATGTAGTGGTGGTGCAGGAGACTCATTTTTGGCTGAAGCTCCCCCTCTCTTCCAAGACAGCCATTTCCCTACCTGCTATATGGCCAATAGTCCCCCTAAGCATTACAGAGTAACTATCTTGATGAATTCCAAGATTTCTTTTAACCTCAAAACTAAAATAGAAGATAAAAAATTTTTGTTTTTATCCTGATTGGTTCTCTTGAGGATACTCAGGTCACTATATTTTCCTTACATGCCCCAAATTCTAAACAGTTTCCCTTCCTTTGGAGCACTTTCTGAGAAATTGAGAAGTATAAAGAAGGTTTCTTAATCATCCTGGGTCTTTTAATATTGTCTCAGATCCCAAAATGTAAAGATCCTCCACATCGCAATCTGAGCTTGGACATTGTGGGACCTTCAACGGCGTTTGTGAAACTCTTAGAGGAATATGGGTTATATGATGTATGGAGGGTCAGCACTCCAGAGTAAAGGGACCATACATACTAGTCCTCCATCCATAATTCTTATTCCCATATTGACAGCATTCTTTCAGATAACTGGTCATTGCAAAACATTTGTGCGGCCCATATCCTCCCGATTTCATGGTCTGGCCATGCTCCAATATTGTGGACTTGGAAACATTCTCGCCCACTTACTCCCCCCGGTCCGTGACGCTTGTCTCCACATTTGTTCATACTACTAGAAGGTAAAACCACCATTAAAGAAGCCCCTGACTTATTTATTCTTATTAATAGCCCAGAGGATATTTCGGTATTCACCTATTGGCTGCTATCCAGGGTGTAGCAATCCACACTGGTTCGCGGATTAAGCGGGCAAATCTCCATCTCAAAAAGGATCTAAAGACTAAATTTATTTCTTGAGACGCCCTCAATAAGACCAATCAATCTTCAGCTTTCAAATCTGAAATAGGCTGCTTGAAGAGCCAATTAGAGCTGCTGATGACGTGTACTCAACAGGCTCTCAACAGACATTGCCAGAAATTTTATCTGTTTGCAACAGGGCTGGCAGGCCAATGGCTTGGAAGTTAAGAGGCCAAAGAGCCCAAGCTCGGATTAAACACATTTTAATGATAAGGACGGGAAGGCCTTTAATCCACGCAATCTCATAATTTTATTTGCAGTTTATTATTTCTCTCTATATAATCTCAAATACTATCAATCCACCTTTCAACCACGGAAGATTGACATAGAGGGCTTCCTGAGTGATTTACACCTGCCGGCCTTGGACTCGATCAACTCTAAATGCCCCATGGACTCAATCAGAGAATCTGGCTGTTATAAAAGACCTCCCTAAAAATAAAGCACCCAGTCTCAACAGTTATACCAATAACTTCTACACTGCATTCCAAATGGAATTGGTTCCGATTCTCGAGCGCTTGTACAAAACTGGTACGAAGAGGGGAGCTTGCGGCCTGAGATGCTGGAGTCACGTATTGTCACTATACCCAAGCCTAGTAAAGATCCTACCTTGGGCAAGAATTACTGGCCTATTTCCCTGCTTAACTCGGACTTAAAGATTTAAGCTAAAATTATCGCAAACAGGCTTAATCCTATCATTCATAAACTCATTCACCTAGACTAGGACGGCTTCGTTTTAGGGTGCCAATCATCCAACAATACAAGACATGTGATCAAATTTATCGATCAATCTAATAAAGATTTTTTGGACTTGTTGGAGCCCTTATTAGATGCCAAAAAAGGAGTTTGATAGACTCCATTTGTAATACATGAGACACGTCATGGCTCGTTTTGTTTTTTGGTATGATATCTTGAATGCTATTTTAGCTTGATATGTTGGACCTTTCCCATGGGTGTTTAGCAATGGCTTTTTTTCCAACAAGTTTTTTAAGTCAAATGGCACTAGGAAGGGATGCCCCCTTTCTACTCTCACTTTCCTTCTTGCTATTGAACCATTGGTGGAAAAGATCCGTCTCTCCTGTCAGGATTTTACACTACTCACAAATGATGCTTATTTGCTATTTTATATCACTAACCCAGAAATCTCATTGCCTTCCTTACATGCAACATTGGAAAGTTCTAGCAGAGTGTCTTTCTACAATTTAAATAATTAAAAATCCCGATTAATATATTTACAAGACTCGTGGCTTGCCTTCAATCGTGACTCACTCCTCAAATGGACACCATGATTGATGCTAATTATGGTCCTCTGCTGTTACGACTTTCCTATCTAACCAAGTCATTGATGTCTTATGAGATCTTTTGGTTGGGTAGAATCGCTGCTCTTAAAATTACAGTACTCCTTAACATTATGCATTTATTCCATACATTGCTTTTTTCCCTTCCCTAAATTATGTACCCTCGTGTGTTCTTATGTCTGGAAAGGTAAACCTCAGCGTATAGCCTATTCTTATATGAGCTGTGAGAAAAAACTAGGTGGTCTTGCCCTCCCGGATTTGGACAAATACCAGGAGGTGTTTCTTTTGTCGCAAATGAGAGATTGAGCCCTACCCCACACAAATCATAAACAGTGGGAAGCATCATAATTCTTCTTTCCCCATGACAGACCTGATTTGGGTTCCTAGGGCATGGCACCCCTCTGCCTCCAGTTTACCTCGACTCACTAGAGGCTCGTTGGTGGTTTGGGATGAAGCCATTGCTGCCAATACATAAATATCTGTTCCCATATCCAACATCTCCTTGCTCACAATAGCCACTTTCACCATTTTCAATGTCCTGTCATTTTATTATGTGATTGTTCGATGTAGGAGAAGTTGCCTTTTTTGTAACATGCGTTTTATTGGGTTTTTCCCCCCAATGGTATGCTATTACAGATAGGTGTCTCACCTTTTGATTAAACATGTTAAAGTAGTGTATATGTATTTGAATACAATGTCATTACAGTCCCTGTTAGTGTAATGGTCAAGCATCTAAATACTTTTGTCGTAATAGTGTATATATATACAGTGTCGGACTGGGGCATGAAGGGCCCACCGAGTGACTGCAATGCTAAGGGCCCACCAGAGGGGGTGTGGCCAGCCATCATAGAGGTGAGACCAGACACTAGAGGGGGAGTGGTCAGCCCACGAAGGAAAGCTAGCACCATAGTGTAGTATATAAAGAATGCAGTGTGTATATAAAGAGTACACATTCTTTTCCTGCCCCTTAGATTGGGCAGAACAGTCACCAAAAATCGAGATTGTCCCAGTAGACCAGGCTTGACTAACCTGTGGCCCTCCGGGTGTTGTGAAACTACAAGAGCCAGCATGCTTTGCCAATATATAGCAGCTTATTGCTGGAAGGGTATTCTGGAATTTGTAGTTTCACAACACCTGGAGTGCCACAGGTTAGCCAAGCACTAGACTCAGACTGTCCTACCTGTTCTTGTCACTTTTACCGCCTGTGGCTGCTGGTTTCTTTAGTTGCGGCTTGTCTAGATCCTGGAATGGTGAGGGCCCTATTTGGAAAAAATAATGGGTACATTTAAAAAATTCCAACCAGCCCCGGCGTTAAATCAATAGAGCCCACAGTTAATACTTAGGCCTTCCTTCAGCCCCAACATTAAAGTAATAGTATTGCCATTTAATAAACCTAATTCCCTCCCTCCAGACAGCCCCTGCAATAAATTAATCGCATTTACGCATAATAAATATACCTATTTCCCGCAACCATCACTGCCATTAAATAATTCATATTCACATTTAATAAATAGACCTCATGCTCCTCAAACTCAGCCCCACATTCAATTAATAGCCCCCAAACCACCCCATCTTAAATTAATAGTCTCCACCATAAAATTAAATTGCCCCACCTTCACCCTACAAACAAAATAGCCATTAGTTAGATACCACCTACCACACACACATTACATTGCCACAAGCCCGCTGTGCCATCACACAAACATTACTGTGCCCCTTAATCACCATGCTGTCCCTCCTTATGATCACACTGCACCCTCCATGCTGCTTTTGCTCCCCCCTTCTCCTGGCCCCCCTTTATCACCCTGTGCCATACTGCTTTGGCCCCCCTTCAAACTCTGCCATACTGCTTTGGGCCCCCTTCACACTCTGCCATGCTGCGTTGTCCCCTCTTCACACTCTGCAATGCTGATTTGGCCTCCTTCACACTCTGCCATGCTGCTTTGGCCCCCCTTCACTCTCTGCCATGCTGATTTGGCCCACCTTCACACTCTGCCATGCTGCTTTAGCACTCCTTCACTCTCTGCCATGCTGCCTTTACTCCGCCATGCTCCCCCCTTGCTTCCATTCCTTCACTTACCATTTCTATCGGCTCCTTTCTTCTCTTCTTCTCTTCTGTCTTCTGTCTTCTTGGTGACTCCTATCTGCGCCGCTGAACGTCGGGCATGATGACGTCACGCCCGACATTCAGTGCGAACGGAGCAGAGAGGAGTCGGGGAGCGACGTGGTCATGTGAGTATTTTTTATTTACTTTTCCGCTCCCCCCACCAACAAAGAGGGGAACGATCAGGGTCGGGGACTACCAGGGGATAGCCCGGTCCCCCAGCGGGCCATTCGGACCCTCTATATATATAGAGAGAGAGAGAGCTTTGATGCGGGAGTGCACAGTATAAATCAGGCACAGTAGAAAGGATTAAGTCTGTTATGTCCAACTGCGATGTATCTCAGGCAGAACATGAGCGGGCTGGCTTACGCAGTATATAGAGTAGGAAGTGGTTGCAGATACATGGATAGCATGGATGTCTGTTGTGGCTGCTTTCCTCCTGGTGCAAGATCTGTGCTGCTGCTGCTGCTGCTGCTGATCATCGGCACAAATCTTGCAATTGCTTTAAAATGAAAGAGTAAATAATAATTAAAAAACAGAAAACTGGATTCCCCCTGAAAAATGCCAGACCAGCCCTGGGACTGCTGCCTAGGCTGGTATTAACAAAATCAAGAGGACAAAAAGTTAGGGGTTCCCCAGAAATTGCCAGCCATTGCTGGTCACACTATAGACTACAGCAGGGAAACCTGCAGGGTGGGTCCCTCTGCCATAGTGGTAACCATCCCAGTGCTAAATAGAGCTAGATCTATTCCCACAGCCCTGGAATGGTGGTTGATGGTTAATATTGTAAAAAAATATATTAAAATAATAATTTTGCCTCTGGTGCACTACATATGACAACATGACCAGGCTGACATTAACTGGTTTAAAATGCTAGAAATGCTAAAATGCCAGTTTCACCTTCTTTAATTTTTCACCTAGGTCTGGGCTGGCATTGCTGGCATCTTGGTGTAATAATTCTGGTCTTCTCAAAGAGCTCCTGTCACGAATGAGCTCTAGCAGTTATGCAGTTATAGTTATAAACGGGGACATTCCCAACACCTGACCACAGAGCATGGGAAAACCCAGTTCCCTCCAATCCATGCATTAATTTAATTACCTTTGCACTCCTGTCAGTTTCTTTTATTCTCTCCTCTCAGTTTCTTCTTCAACTTCTTCTTTGCCAGGGTTGTCATTGGGTCAAGTCCGCAGGGATCAGTGCACATTCTGGGGATTTCCCCAATACCTCTATGGCAGTCCAGTCAAACCCTGCCTTCATGAATGCCATTTATAAATTATGTCAAACAGTAGTGTCTATGGATATTGTCAGTTATGTCAGGCCACAAAAAAAGTTTTTAAGGTCTGTATTTTGTAGATGTTTTACCAATTGCATATCATTAAATTTAATCAGGGTTTATAATTGTTGAAAGGTTTGCTTTCCTTTCAGGCAAAATTATATATCAGTTAAATCTTACATTTTTTCATCTGTGCTACTTTTGTAAATGTATATTTTAGCAACACAGTCACATCTCATTTTATTATTATTTACAATGTTATAATTTGAATTTTTTTTGCTTTGATCTGTTCTTTAAATCTGTTATTTTCACATATTTCTTCCATAAGCAATAATGGATAACCTTAATTTATCTAGCGCGCACACATTATGCAGCTCTTTACAGGGAATGTTTAATCATTCACATTAGTACTTGCCCCAGTGGAGCTTACAGTCTACCACACAAACCAAACACACAGACACACGGAGGAACTCCACACAAACACGTAGAGAGCATACAAACGCCACACAGGTGGAGCTCTGGTTAGAATTGAATTCATGGCCAAATGTCATGAGACAGAAATTCTAACCACTGTACAACTGTTCATCTTCTACTTATAGAGATGAGTTAAATTTCACATAGTTTAAGTTTTGCGAAAGAAAAGGCAATTTTGCAAAGGTTCAAAGTTATGTTGACACAGTCTTTGAGTTCCACTTTTACCTTGCATTTCTGCACAGCAAATTCGAAACGTGCAAAGTTTTGCGGCCGAATTTGGAACGTGGTATATATATTGCAGAACAGTCAAATACTACAAAGTTTCTGCTCTAGTTTCCTGTTAAAATACCATGTATGTGTGGCATTTATTAAAATCATTTCCATTCACAGACGGATGCTGACATACAGAAAATAACCTCTTAGGAAGTAGCGGTCTCATCATCTTTCAAATATGAATACCTCAGGTCATGTTAATCAATTTCTGATATATGTAGTTTGCAGAAAGCACTTCTAGGAAAGGAAATGTGGGCATGACTAATAGTGACAAGCATATGAATCCCATTCTCCATACATTTTAGAATTGGTCCATTTTTGAAGACTTTGCCTTCTGAAGTATTAAAGAGGCCTTAAATAAAAAATAAAATCAAGCTTTTTTTTCTCTCCCTTCAAGCATAAAAATTTAATCACATTAATTTTGAGAGAATACTATATTTTAAACTCCGAGATGAAATAGCTGTACACCTATTGACTGCATGATAAGTGTTCCTAAAACTGCGGGAAAGGGCACTAAATTTTTCACAGCATTTGCACATCATTTATAATATTATAAAAGTGTGCTGCCCTTTTTATAATGCATAATAGATCACAGGCTTGATTTACATAGAGTACCTGAAATAAATGTAACATATGAAGACTTCTCAGCTTATTCTGAGTATCCATCAAATATTAAATATTGTTTCTGTCTTCAACAATCCATAATGAAAATTAGGATCTCCCAGCTCCAGGCCTTTATACATGGGCTTCTCTAAGTACCTGAGTAACCAGGAGCTGGAGCCTACAACCAAGCTAAAAGATTTAAAAAGCTTAACAAATACAACATTTACTCATGATATGGAAAGGAGAATATTATATAAGAAAGCTGCTGTTTTTTCTAATGATGCAGCCACAAAAAAATGCCAGGGGAAAACCTATTTGCTAACACAGAAGTATCAAACAGCAGTAGCTGGATAAATTTAGAGGTGATTGAAAACTCTTTTACCCGCCACATCTAATCACCTCACCCATTCACTAATAAACTGGAAATGCATGGAAACCCCACAAAGTATAAAAAAAATATACTTCAAGTATAAAGCTTCCAAAGTATGTATCCCATTAAATGCAATTTTGGCATTTAGACATTTGTTAAGAAAACCTGCTTGATTTTGCACTTAAAATTAGGGATGAGCGGACTCGGATTCTCGCAATCCGAGCCCACCCGAACAGTGCGGATCCGAGGCCGATCCGAGATCTGTTTGGGAACTGGCAAACGGAGCCAAACCGAGGCTATGACATCCAAGTCTCGCGTCGGATCTCGCGAGACTCAGATGTCATAAATACTCACCTTGCGAGCGCCATCTTCATTCTGGCTGTGATCACTCGTGAGGGAGGTTGTAGTTAGGGAGCTCCTGATCAGTTTAGTTGTTCTTTGTGCTTTGTCCAGTGCTCTGTCCTGCTGAGTCAAGTGGTGCTTTGTCCAGTGCTCTGTCCTGCTGAGTCCAGTGGTGCTTTTGTCCTGTGCTCTGTCCTGCTGAATCCAGTGGTGCTGTGTCCTGTGCTCTGTCCTGCTGAGTCCAGTGGTGCTGCCTGTGTCCTGTGCTCTGTTCTGCTAAGGGCATAGTTATTTCAAATGTATTCAAAAGTTATAAAAAATGTAAAAAATAATTATGAAAAACTTATACAAATTTTTTTTTAAGAAAATATAAACATTTTTTACAAAAATTATACAAAAATAAATGAAAAAAAACATAAAAAAATTAGTTTAAAAATACTAGGTACTGCTATTTAAAAGTCAAACTACGTTCTCTGTTGCTGCTGTACCCAAAAATACTAGGTACTGCTATTTAAAAGTCAAACTACGTTCTCTGTTGCTGCTGTACCCAAAAATACTAGGTACTGCTATTTAAAAGTCAAACTACGTTCTCTGTTGCTGCTGTACCCAAAAATACTAGGTACTGCTATTTCAAAGTCAAACTACATTCACTGTTGCTGCTGTACCAAAAAATACTAGGTACTGCTATTTAAAAGTCAAACTACGTTCTCTGTTGCTGCTGTACCAAAAAATAATAGGTACTGCTATTTAAAAGTCAAACTATGTTCACTGTTGCTGCTGTACCAAAACAAACTAGGTACTGCTATTTAAAAGTCAAACTACGTTCTCTGTTGCTGCTGTACCAAAAAATACTAGGTACTGCTATTTAAAAGTCAAACTACGTTCTCTGTTGCTGCTGTACCAAAGAATACTAGGTACTGCTATTTAAAAGTCAAACTACGTTCACTGTTGCTGCTGTACCAAAAAATACTAGGTACTGCTATTTAAAAATCAAACTACGTTCACTGTTGCTGCTGTACCCAAAAATAACTGCGGCCTTAACAGCTATGTTGGTGGTAGACGTGCATCCGGTGTCCGCCATCTGTGCAGTGGAATTCAGACCAGTTGGAGGATGTAGGAGCAGCCATCTGTGCAGTGGAATTTAGACCAGTTGGAGGAGGTAGGAGCAGACATCTGTGCAGTGGCATTCAGACCAGTTGGGGGAGGTAGGAGCAGACATCTGTGCAGTGGAATTCAGAACAGTTGGAGGAGGTATTGTGGCCCCGGTACTAAATTGGGTACCGGGGCCACTCCACTACGCAGTCCAGATAGATGCGTATCAGATATTAAACTACATTTAGTGTTGGGGCCAAATCAAACTTTTATGAAAATGACCTGTCATCGTCGAAAACAAGAGGTAGTGACGCGCTCAAACTACACCCTCTATATGCTGCAGAGGATGTAGGGCAGCCATATGTGCAGTGGAATTGAGACCAGTTGGAGGAGGTATTGTGGCCCCGGTACCAAATTGGGTACCGGGGCCACTCCACTACGCAGTCCAGATAGATGCGTATCAGATATTAAACTACATTTAGTGTTGGGGCCAAATCAAACTTTTATGAAAATGACCTGTCATCGTCGAAAACAAGAGGTAGTGACGTGCTCAAACTACACCCTCTATATGCTGCAGAGGATGTAGGGCAGCCATATGTGCAGTGGAATTGAGACCAGTTGGAGGAGGTATTGTGGCCCCGGTACCAAATTGGGTACCGGGGCCACTCCACTACGCAGTCCAGAAAGCTACCTCGGTGCAATGTTTTGGACTAAAAACAATATTGTGAGGTGTGAGGTGTTTAGAATAGACTGGAAATTAGTGGAAATGATTGTTATTGAATGTTATTGAGGTTAATAATAGCGGAAGGAGTGTAAAAAAACCAAAAAACTGGATTTTAGCGCTTTTTATGCTTTTTTAAAAATAAATCAGAACCCAAAACCCTAAATCAGAACTAAAACCTTTCGTCAGGTGTTTTGGCAAAACAAATCCGAACACAAAACCTCAAGCTAATCAGAACCCAAAACCCAAAACACAAAACACTAAAAGTGCCCGGTGCACACCCCTACTTAAAATGTAGTCTCAATTACAGGTATTTATAAAGCAGGAAAAAATGCCAGGAAATATATTGTGTAGCAATAAACTATGCACATCCTAAGATGTTATTTGTCTACAACAGCAGGAGTCATGCCTAGACAAGATGAAAACAGATAAAGCACATAGATATAGTATAGATGGCATCCACCCATGTGTACTAAGGGAACTAAATTCAGTATTTTAGTGACCACTACTTCTCATGCTTATGGACTACCTTGTGACCAGGTTAGTGCCACAAGACTGAAAAAAACCAGATGCACCAATTTTTAAACAGGGAACAACATCACTACCAGAAAATGATAGGCCTTTGAAACTGACTTATATTAGAATTCAATAGGCGCTTTTACATTTGACTGATATAATTGTGTTCAAGTGCATCCTTGTTTTATATAAAATGGCAAGGGCTACAAGGAATATGTTTTACTAAAGATGAGCACATTTTTGGCATGGTATTTAGGGTCTGGGCCGACTGTCCACTGGTAGGGACACTAACTACCTTAAAACCTGACCAATTGCTATCTGGCTAATACAACAAGATAAATTAAGACATTTTCAAGGCTAACCATGGCCACACATTCTGTTTGGTAGTCAAATGATGTTACTTCTCAACAGGGCCGGACTGGGACTAAGAATCAGCCCTGGCATTTAAATTACACAGGCCCACCTGAGGCCCAGTAGGAAAGAAATTGTGTGCCGCCGCACAGCAGCGGCGCCGAAAAGGGCGTGGCCACATTGTGGTGTGGGTGTGGCCAACATGGGGCATTGATACATACATTATAATAAAACATTACATTTATCACACCCTCCCATCCACATCACGCCATCTCCCCAGACACATTATGACACCCCCAGCCCACTGTACTTATCTATGCTTCTGGTGCTGCTGACATCCATCAGCATAGAGTGAGCAGGGAAGCTCTTAGTCTCACGAGATTACCACATCTTGTGAGACTTAGAGCTCCTCGGCTTGCTCTGCAGGCTGTGTCCTGTCCAGGGACTGGGAGCAGCTATCCGCTCATTCCTCCTAACCAGAGCTGGATTAACGCTCGGTGGGCACGGGGTATTTAAGACAGGGGGTCCCTATTATGTAACATGGTTATCATATTAGACAAAATGTTAGACAAATACACAGGCAATACTGTGTGCAATACTGTTAGTTGCACGCAGCTTTGCCTTCACAAGCAGTACAGTGTGAAGTGGGACTTACCTCCCAACTGTCCTTGTAGTCGGACCAAATCTCACTAAACGAGACAGTCACCAAAATTTGGGAATTCCCCACCAGTGTTCTTGTCACTTTCACCACCTGTGGCTGCTGGTGTCTTTAGTAGCTGCTTGTCTGGATCCTCGAATGCTGGAGGCCCTATTTTGAAAAAAAAAATGGGTACATGTAATTTAGAAACCTCCAACCAGCCCTGGGGGTAAATGTATCATACCCCGGTTTTCTCAACTCGCGGGAGATCGTAGTCTTCGCAGCTTAAATTTAAAGCGGCGCTGCCTTGTAAAGGGAGGTTTCCCTTTACAAGGCAGCGCCGCTTTAAATTTAAGCTGCGAAGATGCCGATCTCCCGCGAGTTGAGAAAACCGGGGTATGACACATTTACCCCCCCGGTGTTTAATCAATGCAACCCATGTTTTATAATTAGGCCTCCCTCCAGACTAAACATTAAAATACTAGCATTCACGTTTAATAAACCTATATACCTCCCTCCAAACAACCCCAACAATAAATTAAATCGCATTTACGTTTAAGAAATATACCTATTTCCCACAACCATCACTGTCATTAAATAATTCCTATTCACATTTAAAAATAGACGTTATTTTTTTCCCAAACAGCCCCACTTTCAATTAATAGCCCCCAAAACATATTATGCCACAATAGTGCCCCAGTTCGTACAATAGTACGCCCAAATGATATTTGTCTCTTATTTCCCCCCCCAGTGGCATACTGTTTCTTATTATTCCCCCCTTCCCCGAGTGGCATACTGTCATGTCTCTTATCCCCCCCCCCAGTGGCATACTGTCATGTCTCTTATTCCCCCCCCAGTGGCATACTGTTTCTTATTATCCCCCCCCCAAGTGGCATACTGTCTTGTGTCTCATTTCCCCCCCCAGTGACATACTGTTTCTTATTATTCCCCCCCCCCCTCCCCGAGTGACATACTGTCATGTCTCTTATTCCCTCCCCTTCCAGTGGCATACTGTTTCTTATTATCCCCCCCCCCAGTGGCATACTGTCTTGTCTCTTATTTCCCCCACCGTGGCATCCTTTCACTTCTCCCCATTTTCTATGTACAATCCTCCTCCCCCCCTTTATTGTACTCACCTGCATGTCTCTACTCGTTTCCGCTGTCGTCTGCCTTTTTCTGCTGTCCGCTCCTCTGACAGCTGCAGGACCCGGCCAGGACATGTAGCGCTGCGCGCGACACATTTCCTCTGGTGGCTGGTTCCTGGGGAGGAGCCAGCCACCAGGAAGCCTGTCAGTGACAGGCTGTACGACTCTGACTGCCCTGGACGCGATCATGTGAGTATACAAATGCTCACATGATCGCTGCGCAGGGGAACGGACCGGCCCAACTGACCATCGGCCCTTCTGGCAAATGCCAGAAGTGCCAGATGGCCAGTCCGCCCCTGCTTCTCAACACAAAATGACAACAATGATTAATGTTCACTCGCAAAGGAAATATTATAAACATTCTAATAAAAAGTGCGGTTGCAAAGCAAGGAAAGGATATACCTGTATACATGCTTTAAAAATCTGCAAAGCTTTATAGATTGATCATAAACAAGCTATAAACTTTCATTATTTTGAGACTCTAAGTATAGTGCTTTATGTGCTTACTATACTGTTTGAAGTGTCATTATCATGTACACAGAGATAAAACCGCCCCATTATTATCATTTAAATAAAATAGATTATGTCAGAAAATGTAAACTTACTGTGTGTACAACGTGATTTACAGTTATTTCTACATCATAGAATCGACCCTTGTGATATACCGGCAAAGTTGTTTCAGCCCACAGGTGATCCTTGACTTTGGACCAATGAAGAGCATGTCCTCCTGGACGACTAAGAAGAGAAATTTTCAGAACGTAGTGGCCCTTGGGGATCTTGTCCTTAACTCCACGTAAGCACTTCAAGAGAATCTGAATAGGTTGGGGTGTATCTGACCATCCACGCTAGATGAAATAGACAAGTATTAAGAAAGTGTTACCCTTTTCAATATTATATTAATTAAAGGTGTTAAATCACATTTAGGCTCACAGTCAAAATAACTGAACTGCTGAACTGGGATTTTGAAACATGCACATAATAATTAATGTGCCCTTAGAATATATATATATATATATATATATATATATATATATATATATATATATGTATATATATATATATATATATATATATATATATATATATATATATATTTCAGTTTTGAAATAGCAGCTGGTTAGGATGGATTAACATCTAACCAGCAAACTTTGGTTTGCTGGTTAGATGTATGTATCAAAAATATTGTGCAACTGAAATATTGTGTACAATATTTTGAAGGAAGGTAATACTACAGGGAACTAAAATCCACAGCATTACCGAAAAGAGTGCATGTGAAGCATACAATTATATCTGCTTTGCTGATATCAACAGTTGTGGTATATACAAATGAAATATATCATGTTATATGTTCTCTGCCTTTAGTCGAATGCGGTTATAAAACATAATCCACATTATTTAAATATTTGCAGATTGTGCAGAACCCCATCAGATATGTAGTGTTTTAAAGAGACACAAACCACAATCGGTTTATAGTAAACTGCATGCGAATTATAATAAACTGCATGTGGGTTATAGTAAACCCCTAGCTCGCAATTTGAACCACATGTCCATGTGAACAACTATCTTGTCCCCATAATTTGAGTTGAGCATACCTTATACTTGCATGCCATTTCGCTTGGCTCTTACTTCAAGAATAAGTGCAGTGCATTAGGGGCATGCAAGTTAACCATGCTCCTTTGTGATATGTCTGATTTTGCCTTATAATATGTGTCAAGATGTATTTTCGTTGCTACTTTCCAAGCGCATTTTTATCTAAGGAAAATGAAGTCTAAAAAATTGGCATATTTTCTTGTGGTTTTCTTGCTGTTTTCCGTTTTGATATATTGCACTTTTTGTATAAATCCTAAGTTGCATAATTGCAATTGTGGATTCTGATATTTGATAAATTGCATGGTTTGAAAACTACACAAAAATATGCATATTAAACGTTAACATTAAACTTTTGGTTTGAAAAAACTGCATTTTGATAAATTGTAGCCCTGATGTCTGAATCTATAGAAACCAAGTTTTTCACCACATGGTCCAAGCTTTTATATTTGTAATGTGTAGCAGTTTTTATATATTACCAAATTATTTGGTAAATAGGCCAGAATGCTATCTAGCAAATATACAACAGCTCTAATTAGAAAAATAAATTAAAATTTTAATTAAACAAAATTTTATTTCACTAAAATGAAATTACTTTTATTGCGACTATGATTTATTTTATACTTTTACTTAAAAAATGCAACTGTCGTAAGGTTTGTTGCTTTGTTGCATTGTCATTATGTTGTGTTGTTGCGAGGTTTCCGTCCAGCAGCCAAACAATTGTTTAGAACCCAAAAATTATGTTTTCAATATTTGTCGCTCTGTTGCTTCATTGCATTGTCGTTCTATCGCTATGTGGTCTAATAGCTTACTTTTTCGAAACTAAATAACTATGAAAGATTTGACAGTCTTACTTTGAGAGTTGCGGATATTCGTTAACAAACAAGGAAACAAACATAATTAAATAAATATATATGTATATATATATATATATATATATATATATATATATATATATATATATATGTGGGGGGGGCAAATACACATTTTTTTAATAATAATTGAGGAGCCAATATGTTATTTATTTATTTCTACAAGGGACAATTACGTTATTGTTATTTTCAAGAGCAGTCAGATATATTATTATTAAGGGGCACAATTTAATTACTTAAAAATCATGGGGGCACAATTCTTTTATTGCATTAATATAGGGGACACCATTTTTATTTTCTTTCACTGGCATCCAATGACAGGAGTACAAGGAGGGATCCAATTCTACTTAGCATCCTTGGGTGCAGGGACCAGGACTAATGCTAAGTAGCTCAGTCCGTTCAAGAAAGGAGTGAGAGCTTTGTTTTAACACATTAGGTTTTTTTAATATTTGTTTTACATTAGTTGGACTTTCGGTGACATTCAGTGCTAAGTGCAGAAGACAAAAATATCTCCCAGTTAAAATGGGTTTGATTAAGGTCTCTAAATGTATAATATAGTATAATATGGTACAGTATAGAATAGTATAGTACAGTATAGTAGAAAATTGTAAATATAGATTTGCACTGCATCAATCTGTATTCCAGCATTATAACTGTACTACTATAACCACAACTATTATCATATACATATATACACATTTATTTTCACTTATTGAGGGCCATAAAGTAGAATGTCCATTTCCTCTGAAGGCAAATTAAAACGGGGGATAAATATTGAAAACTTGAAATTACATTATATTTGTCTACATTTATTAAAAAATATTTAATGGATACAGATTAAATTAAGACTAAATATAATATTGCATTCACCAGAGGAAAGAAAACATAAAACAAGATAAGATTATTTCACAGTTAGAGAACAAAGAAACTACTTAATCTCAATCCTACCATGAGTTGTCTTTTTGGCATCAGGTTAAATTGTGATTATATATATATATATATATATATATATATATATATATTTACTCATGTTTGTGAATATCTATCTATCTATCTATCCATAGATACATTTTTGATATTTATAGATAAATTATTTATATATATATATATATATATATATATATATATATATAGATAGATAGATAGATAGATAGATAGATAGATAGATAGATAGATAGATATATATATATATGTATATATATATATATATAAATATATCTATAGATATATGTATAATGTATACTCCTTTAGCCATGAAGTATAAAAGTTTTACTTTTTGAAGTGAATACATAATACTGTATATAAAATATATTTTGGAAACCTCAAGGCAGGATTATTGATGCAAACAGACTTGGTTATTAAGAACAGTCTAAATTAGAAAGCCTTTATGAATTTTATATTGAAATATATTTTCCCAGCTCAGCATGCCAAATGTGACATTTTAAATTTTAGATTCCTCAGCAAAAGTAATTTTGGAAATGTCATGCAAACAAAGAATTTGTAATTTCCCAGTGAAATTACTGAGTATGCCCAGCTAGTTATCTCTTTCCTGGTTTCCCTGGTTGCTTCAAGTGAGCAAGCCATAAAAACTCTTTATCTCTCCGAAACACAGCAATTTAGAAGATAATCGAATAGTGACTGGGGGGCAAAAAAAACGCCAGTCTGAGGAATTAAACCACAATCTCTCTTACATTTACAACCTTCCTCAAAGCGAGTGTCAGATGAGTAGAAAAAAAGAAGATAGGGATTTCAACACATACCAACTCTGTCTCATTTACATGGTGACACAGCTGCCTCTTGTTCCACTGAAAGAGATTTTTTGGCCAGCTCTGACAAACTGTAGCCATGCCCAGTTAATAGCATCAGACAGCCTACTTAAGTATTACTATAATGTGGGCAGAAAAGCAAATAGGATACACTTAAATCATTAACGTTATGAAATAATGCACCGAAAAACAAATCTACACTGGGAGAAAATCAATAGAATTGATCGGGTTGTTTAGAAGCAGCAACAGAACATTCATGTAGGATCTCACCTTCCAGCAAAGGCCTGCTGCTCTGTTTGATTCATTATTCACTTCAGAGATGTTGCCAAGCTTGGCTAGAATTTCTTCTTTGTGGGCATTTGCTGCATTCAACAACTGGCTTTCTGTTCTGCAACAGTCAGAGGAAGCAAAGAAATCATACAGCACACAAATTAAATACATTCTTTTTTGAATTTACAGTCCATTTAGATTTTTTTCGTTCAATAAAATGCCATCAGTAGAGAGAAAGAGAAACTGGTACTCAACAGAGTACTGAGTAAATCAACTTAATACAGATTTTCAGTTCAAAGCCAAAATGTATTATTTAAGGTTTATATAGTGTTATATCAAGTATAAAATTATGAAATTATTAATATATGAACCTGGTTACTAGAGTTGAGCAAAACAAATAGGTTCTTAAAATATTTTGTAATGGAAAATTAATTGTTAGAAACACCTTGCGCCACTACTGACTATAAATGCATCACTAGGGTTTTCTCAGGCCCTGGTGTAATATTTGGGGTGGGATACTTTTGACATCTGCAAGGTATCAAAGCAGAATATAGCAATACAAGCAATCATATGATCTCATGACATAGTATTTAGAGTTCAAGGCATGGGTCTAAGTAGGGGTGTATATAGTGGTATGCCATACCTCCAACTCTCCTACTGATTCATTGTAAAACTATAAAATTCCATTCACCTACATTCTCTATACCGTCACTTCTAAATTTTCACTTCGCCCACTGGCTCAAGGTACAAACACATCTTGCAGCAAACACGGCAGCACATAACCGAAAATGCTGGTTTATATGATGGGTCCAGTCAGAAGTTACACTTTCTACAACTACAATAAGTGCTTTTTTGAATTCACCATAAATGCAGATTTATTATGCAAACCCTTTAGCACACAGTAAGAGCTGGACTGGCCATTGGCAGTTCTGGCAAATGCCAGAAGGGCCGATGGCTAGATTGGCTGCTGCGGATTCGCCATCACTGTCTTCCAGTACCTGACTGCCATGTCACGGCAAGGCAGTGTATGCAGCAAAGCTAAAGGGGCTGGCCCTAGCCTATTAGTGGCCGGCGCCCACATTGACTGACTCCCTGGTGGCTGTCTCCGGTGACGCACGCGTGTATTAGCCCAGGGCTGCTCTGATCCCCCCCACTCCCCAGATCCTCAGAGCCTCCTTTGTCCCATGCTTCCTGGCAGGTGCTCCCATCTTCCATCACAAAGAAGCTGACAGCTGCAGCTCCCTCCTTGCTCAGTGCCTAGAACAGCACCATAATCAGGTATGTATACATTTTCTTATGTGCAATATATTTTTGATTACTACAACTGCACTACTGTATGGCATCATTTGAAAATGTTGGCACTGCTGTGGCATAAATTGAACATGGGGGCACTACTGTGTGGCATAATTTGAACATGTTGCCACTAGTTTGGCATAATTTGATCCAGGGGGGCACTATTGTGGCATAATTTGAACATATTGGCACTATTTTGGCATAATTTGAACCTGGGGCACTATTTTGACATCATTTAAACATGTTGGCACTGCTGTGGCATAAATTGAACCTGGGGCACTACTGTGTGGCATAATTTGAACATGTTGACACTATTGTTGTATAATTTGAACCTAGGTCACTATTTTGGCATCATTTAAACATGTTGGTACTGCTTTGGCTTAAATTGAACCTTTGGATACTTCTGTATAACATAATTTTAACATGTTTGTACTATATTGGCATAATTTGAACCTGGGGGCACTATTGTGGCATATTTTGAACATATTGGCACTATTGTGGCATAATTTGAACCTTGGGCACTATTGTGGCATAATTTGAACCTAGGGACACTAATGTGACATAATTGGAACATGGAGGCACTACTGTGGCACAATTTGAGCTTGGAGGCACTACTGTGGCACAATTTTAACATGGAGGCACTACTGTGACATCATTTGAACTGGGGGCACTACTGTGTGGCATAATTTGAACCTGAGGGCACTACTGTGTGGCATATCAATTGGGGGCACTATTGTGTGACATAATATGAACTGGGAGCACTACGGTGTGGCATAATATGAACTTCTGCCAAAGGGCGGTGGCCTAGTGCTTTTTCATTCAAAGTCTTTGTCATTATCGACTAATGTGGGGGACCCAAGAAGTTGCTGTACCGAGGCCCAAAATTTTTCTTGCAGGCCTTGTCTGGGATGAAGGGGGCAGACGTCTCCAGGTAAATTATCTAAATGTTTCCTATCTAATCAAACTGATGGCTCACATCAACCCTCTTCCATCCCCCTTAATTTATATACTGTGTTATTTAAAATTAATAGAATAGACGCATATCAAATTACTGCAGTAAAAAGATTATTTTCTTCTGATATGTTGCTGTAGATGGAAATACTTTTAATGGGGCAGTGTAGGTTCAGGTGATCATTCAACAGTTATGGTTTTTTACTGATATATTTGTTAGCGTTTTATTTCGTGTGTAATGATTTATAAAATTTCTGCCACTCCAGCTTAATTGAGAGAAAGGGGTATTTGTTAATTATATGTGTGCAACTACTCTGTTGTTGCAATTTTGTGGGAGATTTGACAAAAGCAGAACATTGGATCCCTACAGTGGCACCCGTATAATTGGTGGTAATATTGTAGTGTAGTTGGGGGTTAGTATTGCTAATAAGTGGGATAGGATATTGCTGGTATGTGGAGGACATGTTGCTTGCTGTAATGTGGGGGTCTTGCTGCTTGCTGTAATGTGGGGGTCATGCTGGTTGCTGTAATGTGGGTTCATGCTGGTTGCTGTAATGTGGGGGTCATGCTGGTTGCTGTAATGTGGGGGGAATGCTGGTTACTGTAATGTGGAGGTGATGCTGGTTGCTGTAATGTGGGGGGTAATGCTGGTTGCTGTAATGTGGGGGTGATGCTGGTTGCTGTAATGTGGGGGTGATGCTGGTTGTTGTAATGTGGGGGTGATGCTGGTTGCTGTAATGTGGGGGTGATGCTGGTTGTTGTAATGTGGGGGTCATGCTGGTTGATGTAATGTGGGGGTGATGCTGGTTGTTGTAATGTGGGGGTCATGCTGGTTGCTGTAATATGGGGGTCATGCTGGTTGCTGTAATGTGGGGGGAATGCTGGTTACTGTAATGTGGAGGTGATGCTGGTTGCTGTAATGTGGGGGGTAATGCTGGTTGCTGTAATGTGGGGGTGATGCTGGTTGCTGTAATGTGGGGGTGATGCTGGTTGCTGTAATGTGGGGGTGATGCAGGTTGCTGTAATGTGGGGGTGATGCTGGTTGTTGTAATGTGGGGGTGATGCTGGTTGCTGTAATGTGGGGGTGATGCTGGTTGTTGTAATGTGGGGGTCATGCTGGTTGCTGTAATGTGGGGGTGATGCTGGTTGTTGTAATGTGGGGGTCATGCTGGTTGCTGTAATGTGGGGGTCATGCTGGTTGCTGTAATGTGGGGGGTAATGCTGGTTGCTGTAATGTGGGAGGTGATGCTGGTTGCTGTAATGTGGGAGGGTGATGCTGGTTGCTGTAATGTGGGAGGGTGATGCTGGTTGCTGTAATGTGGGAGGGTGATGCTGGTTGCTGTAATGTGGGAGGGTGATGCTGGTTGCTGTAATGTGGGGGGTAATGCTGGTTGCTGTAATGTGTGGGGTGATGCTGGTTGCTGTAATGTGGGGGTGATGCTTTTTGCTGTAATGTGGGGGTGATGTTGGTTGCTGTAATGTGGGGTCATGCTGGTTTCTGTAATGTGGGGGGTCATGCTGGTTAATGTATTGTGGAGAGGTATTGATGTAGTATAAGAGTGTGTTTTATGTATTTTCCTGGTGCTCCAAGTGCTTTGCAGAACAAAGGAAACGATCAGGTGGCCAGAAGACCATACATAAGTTTCTGCAGTGCTTCATATTGCACTGCACCATCACATCAGCGTGCAACAATGACGTGCATGGAGCCCACAGCAGGTGGGCCTGTGTGCTGTAAATGCCAGGGCTGATTTTTAGTCCCATTCTGGCCCTACAGTAAATACATCACATTAAACTGGGGCAAATGCTAAGAGGTATAACCATTACATTTCCCTATATTTCTTGGTTTGTGCAGTGGAACAACACTGGCATACTAAACACTATTTATAATTATCTATTACCTGAATCCTTATGTAACTTTCTATGATGAGAAGTTTGAATAAACAAGTTTTAAGTGGATCAAATGATTTAGTTAACCCTCACCTTTCTGGGATAAGTATTCCCTTGCCTCAGTAGTGATTGGATAGTTTAAAGCAAAATTAATCAGTATGAAGATCAAAAGGATGCAGCAAAGTTTCTGGTCATCTAGGAATCACACTTTGATTTTACCATTTTCTTAGTACACTGTCTCCTATGTATATATGGCAGACAGTATTAGGTAATGCCATTCACCAGTTATCCCGTTAATTTACTTTACAAAAACATATTGTCCAAGTGTTTCAGAGAAAGATTGTATAGGACAGAAAGTTAGGGAAAGTTAGATAAGCAGCATACTGAATATGAAAATGGGCTTAATCAGGGCTGCCGAGAGGGGGAGGGCGGGTACTACTTACCCGGGCCCGGGCATGTCCGGGGGCCCAGCCCGGTCCCTTGCATCGACGATTTTTTTTTGTTTATTTTTTTTTTTCAAAACTACTTTTTTTTCTTTTTTTTGCAGCGGGGGGTGGGGGGAGCAGGGTAGTTAATAAAAAAACATACTCATGTGATCACGGTGCCAGCGTCCCTCCTCTCTGCTGCTCTGTGCTCCATTCAGACTGTCTGAATGCCGGGTGTGACGTCATCATGTCAGGCCCAGCATTCAGTCAGTCTGGAGCGATGGAGCACAGAGGAGCAGAGAAGACCAAGAGAGAAGAAAAGGTAAGTGAAGGGAGGAAAACGGGGGGGGGGGGGGGGGGGGGCAGCATGACGTAAATTAACTTCTAATTGCTAGAAGATAGGTTACTATAATTTATTGGCAGTTAGGAAGCCCCCCTCTTCTCCTCTTTCTGACTCAGGAGATGTGACAGTGTCACTGTTAGGTTAGTCTGCCATTTAAAAAGATCATAAAGAAAACATAAACAGATGCACAGTCCCACCTCCCGTTGTCTACCGTGTGAAAATAATTAAGAAGGTTTAATGATTATGTTGATAGTCTGCAATGCATCATTGTTGGCTGCCTACACTTTCAGAGGGTAACAGGCTTCACTTCCAGTGATACTGGATTTATGAGAATCGTTGTGGTTTTGGACTGATTAGGAGGAGATTTGATTATGAGGTGATGAGATGTTGAGAAAAGAAGTTTGGCCCCTTGCATCCTAGTTTGTGCTCATTTCTGACTTCTGAATTAATTATAGTCGCTTACCTCATAAACAGTACTATAAAACTTGTTTTACATTTATATTATATTATTTAGCAGCTAAATTACCCATTCTGTTTTCTGGTGACTTTCTAGTTGTTTTCTAGTTTTATCCACATTATTCATGCAGTGATTAGAGTGCTCCTGTCACATGTAGTGGAGACAATCATTTTGTGAGCTGAACATGAGAATACAGCCCATTAACACACCTTGTGATGAATAGAATATGATATATACATTAGTCTATAATAAACTCAAGAGTGAAGAGGTTTTGCACGCATGACTAAATAGGTAAGCTATCTTTCCATAGAGCCATTCAGTGGGTTTCCTAACAGGAGTTCCACTTTTACCTGTGATTCGCTGTTGATCTAGCAATGTTGACAACAGGATGGGCAGAAAAATATCACTGTGACTAACAGGGCTGGACTGGCCATCCGGCACTTCTGAAACATGCCAGAAGGGCCGATGGCTGCATTGGCCGATCCAGCCGCCGAGCAGCAGCACCCCCCTGCATGTTGCTCGGCGGACGGAGATTCAGTGACGTGCAAGTGATCACATGGCACTGCACCTGTCACGTGGTGCACGTCCCATGTGATTTCTTGCATCAGCCTCACGTCACTGTATTCTTTATCCGCTGAGCAGTGTGCAGGGAGGTGCTGCTGCTCGGGCGGGCATGCGGATGGCTGGATTGAGAAGTGAAGCAGACTGTGCATGCTCAAATGTAACAAGGTATGTATGTATGTATGTATGTATGCATCCATGTATGTTGTTAATATAGTGTGTGTGTGTGCTATGTTAATATGGGTGCAGTATTTTAATATAGCGTTTTTGTGGACGCAGTATTTTAACATAGCGTGTGTGGCCGAAGTATTTTAATATAGTGTGTGTGGTTGCAGTAATTTAATATAGTGTGTGTGTGTGTGTGTGTGCGTGTGTGTGTGTGTGTGTGTGGCCACAGTATTTTAATATAACGTGTGTGGATGCAGTATTTGAATATGGCGCGTGTGGGTGAACGCAGTATGTTAATATATTGTGTGTGTGTGTGTGTGTGTGTGTGTGTGTGAGCAGTATGTTAATATAGTGTGATATACAGTGTGATCATAAGGCATGGCGATGATGAAGGGGCACATTATTGTAATATTGGAGCTGGAGAAAGGCCTAATTATTAATCGTGGTGGTATTGATTTAACGCCAGGGTTGTTTGGAATTATCTAAATGTAGCCATTTTTTTCCATATAGGGCCCCCAGCATTCCAGGATCCAGTCAAGCCGCAACTAAAGAAACATGCAGCCACAGGTGGTGAAAGTGAGAAGAACAGGTAGAAGAGAGCAGGACAGTATGTGAAATGTTTTGATTCTAGTAGGGACAATGGCAATTTTTGGTGAGTGTGGTGCCCAATGTAAGGTGCAGGCCAAGACTGAACTCTTTGTGTACACACTGCATTCTTTGTATACTACACTGTGGTGCTAGATGTCCTGAAAGTCAGGAGTGCTTGAACATATGTGACGCTCCGGCGAATTGAGAGCCTAATGATTTTGATGTGTTAGCCACGCCCCAATGGCGCATTTGCCACGCCCCCAAATACATGAACACACCTCCGAAAAAGTTTTGCGGCGCAATTTTTTTAAGCATACTCGACTATAAGGGGGGGCCCCATGAATTTGTTGTACCAGGGCCCTGAATTCCTCTTGGCAGCCCTGGGCTTATTAATGGCTCTGCTCAGTTTATTATATATAACAAAAAATACTGATTGTGCTCACCACAAATATACAGTATGTACTTTTTAATTATTTTTTCAAGTTTATGATATACATTTTGCTATTGCTATTGTTGTCTCTTAGAAAGAAATGGCAAGTAGACCAAACTGCATGATATTCATGGTTATTTGGTCATTGCTAAGTAAATGCTTTCTTCATTAAGGTATGTATAATCAGCAAACTTATCTCCTGAAATAATCTATGTTGCTTTGAACATTCTGATAAAACAAATGATATCATGCATTGCAGTATATTGATGTCATCTGGCCACATGAAAGTCTTGGAGGATCACATGCAGTCTAAGGGTTGTCATTTAAACAACCCTGATATAGACCATTCTCTACAATAAAGCAGTTGTCTTTTCTAATTTAAGTAGGAAGTGCAAGATTTCCAAATAGAACATTTCTTTAGGAAAATAAAAACTAAGAACTATCTAACATGTTTGCTGCAGTAAGGTTGTATAATATGCTTACAAATGTGCTACATAGCAGGTTACACAGTTTGATTTGCACAGAAAAAGACATCATATTTTATTTAATTGCATACTTTTTGAATGTGTGATTAGATCTTCTATATAATTTTCTTTCATTTTGAAAAAAATCCTCTTGACACTTGAAGTCCTAAAATGGATGATAAACAATAACAATATTTTACAGTATGCCGTATTATGACACAAACGAATATGAATTTACATATATATATATATATATATATATATAATTTACTGTAATCTACATATACACCATAGACATAGAATGGTCGAAGTGGAGCTTTAGAAATGGCTGTATGGAAATTTAGAAATGGCGGTATGAAAAAGTAACTGAATGGAATTTGATAATTTTGCAACGAAGGCAGTAGGAAAAGTGGCGGTATGACATACCACCATATACACCCCACTCTGACTACTGGATATATATATCTTTCACCACCAAACCATATCAATCCCTCTCCCATCTTACACCTCTCCCCTCAGCCAATTACATAGCTCTAACCATTCCACTTTCACCTTATTTAATTTCTTTATTTTTATCACATCCGAATGTCTAATTTTAAAAGTGCTCATTCCACTACTCATTAAACTATCTCTTCCACCCCTTAGCTCTTAATACCTGAAACCACCTATCTCCCCCCAGCCTACTCATTCACATTTTAGGGTCCATGATTTCATCCTCCTATCCATCATCTACAAGCAGCTGTCCACGATTATAGAGAGATAGAGGTATAATTATATATCTAGGTTTACTAGGCAGAAGAACCTGTCTTTGCAGTGTACGCACACAATTTTTAGCAAATAGCCAAGCACAAAAATGCAACATAACTGTAATTTTCCATGATAGACATCTGACATAATAACAATTCTTTATTTCATGTTTCTGATATTGAATTCTTATTAATATATATTAACCAGTATTACAATAATATGTTCAGCCGATTGGCAAATACAGTTTTTTTGAGATGGAAATTAAGGGCTCATCCACATGAGCATTTTCTTGGGTTGTAGTTCATTTGGAAGCTGCCCAAGAAACAGCACAGCTTAGATATTTACGTCCTATGCTGTCCATACATGGACATATAACACAGACTGCACAGGAACTATCTGTACAACAGTGTAATCCTTGAACAAGTTTATGTAGTAGATCTGGTCACTTATATCATATGGTTCATTATATGGGATTTTTATTAATTGTAATTGACTAATGAAAAGAACCTCCCTTTACATCACATTACATTTTGCCCCCTACCTCACCTCTACTGCCTGTTTTTTCATGTAGCACACAAATATCAACTTTAAATTTCAGTGTACAAATAAGCTAGCAAGTATTTGTGTACTACATGAAAAAACAGTCAGTATTTAACTTATGTGCAAAACAGAAAACTAGTTTGCACCCCTTGCAATGTAACATGGTTTTGTCCAGGAGACTGAAATAAGATACCTCTTCATTTAAGATCCTTAATGAATCAGGCCCAAGAATCTGATTGGTTGCTATATGCAACATCTCCAATTTCAAATCCTCAGTTTAGTAACTATGCTCCCATGTGGTCAGTTTTGACTAGAACATTATCTGTGTTGAGTTTATAGGTTCTCCATTATTGGTTTTCCTCTTGGTACTCTAGTTTTCTCCCATAGTCCCAAAAAATACTGGTAGTGTAATTGACATTTGAAAAAACTGGTCCCTAGTGTATGTGTGATAGGGAATTTAGACTGTAATCTCCAGGGACTGATGTGAATGATTTAATATTCACTGGAAGCATTGTATAATATGGTGACACTATAAAAATAAACAATAATAATTATATTTTAACCCAACAGTCAAAAGGATGTGATGGATAATGAATCGTAATGACAATGTTGTGTGCAGCCAAAACTATTCTGACAATGCGAAGTTACTACTCCATTTGCACTTCGAGAAAGTGTGGGGCTCTTTATTAAACTGTCAGCTAGAGTATCCATGCCCACTTTTGTATATTTGAATTATTATTATTATTATTATTTATTTATAAGGCGCCACAAGGTTTCCGCAGCGCCGAACACAGTACAAACAATGGACATTACAGGGAATAACAGTACAGAACAATAAACGAGTAATACCGAGACTTCAGATGCTCCAGGAAAATCAAGAATATTGAGGTTGGAGCAGAAGAGAAGGTAGAGAGACAGGAGGGAGAAGGGCCCTGCTCATTAGAGCTTACATCCTAAAGGGAGGGCAACAAACAATCGGCACGGAGGGAGTCAGAGGAGGGGAGCAAGCGCACCCTTCCAAAGGAGGATCTAGGAGATGAGAGCGAGCATGGAAAGAGGGTTAAGTGGAGGGCTGGTAAGCCTTGAGGAAGAGATGAGTTTTGAGTGCCCGTTTGAAGGAGCACAAGTTAGGGGATAGACGGATGGAGCGAGGGAGGTCATTCCAGTGCAAGGGGGCAGCTCGGGAGAAGTCTTGAATTCTGGAGTGGGATGAGGTTATTAGAGTGGAGGAGAGGCGACGGTCATTGGCCGAGCGCAGAGAACGGGCGGGAGTGTGGATGGAGAGGAGATTGGAGATATAGGGGGCAGTAGACTGGGAGAGGGCCTTGTAGGTGAGGGTAAGAAGTTTGAAAAGAATTCGATAGGGGAAGGGGAGCCAGTGAAGGGCAAGGCAGAGAGGGGAGGCAGAAGTGGAGCGGCGAGAAAGGAAGATAAGCCTCGCCGCCGCATTATGTATAGAACGAAGGGGGGCAAGGCAAGAGCGGGGGAGGCCGATGAGGAGAAGATTGCAATAGTCCAGCCGGGAAATGATGAGCGTGTGGATAATAGTTTTGGTTGCTTCATTAGATAGGAAGGGCCGGATGCGGGCAATGTTACGAAGTTGAAAGCGACAGGAGTGCGCAAGATATTGAATGTGGGGGGTAAAAGAAAGGGAGGAGTCGAGGGTGACGCCCAGGCAGCGTTGTTGGGGGACGGAGGAAATGGTGGAGTTGTTAATAGTGATGGAGAGATCCAGATGGGATAAGGACTTAGACGGAGGGAAAACAATAAGTTATTTTTTCAATGTTAATTTTGAGAAAGCGAGAGGACATCCAAGAGGAGATGGCAGAGAGGCAGTCAGATACACGAGAGAGGAGGGGAGGGGAAAGATCAGGAGAAGAGATGTAAAGTCGAATATCATCGGCGTATAGGTGATACTGAAGGCCGAATAAGGTGATGAGAGCACCAAGGGAGGAAGTATAGAGTGAGAAGAGTAGAGGGCCAAGAACAGAGCCCTGAGGGACTCCACAGGGAGGGCAGAGGGGGGGGAGGATGAACCGGACATAGATACAGAGAAAGAGCGGTTGGCGAGATAGGAGGTGAACCATGTAAGGACAGAGCCAGAGAGACCGAGAGAGTGAAGTGTCTGCAAGAGGAGGGGGTGGTCCACAGTGTCAAAGGCTGTGGATAGGTCCAGGAGGATGAGCAGGGAGAAGTGACCCCTAGATTTAGCAGAGAGGAGATCATTTGTTACATTGGTCAGGGCAGTTTCAGTAGAGTGGAGGGGGCGGAAGCCAGATTGGAGAGGGTCAGGGAGGGAATTGTCAGAGAGGTGACAGGTGAGGCGGTTGCAAACAATACGCTCGAGAAGTTTTGAATGAAACAAACTTATTAATACATGAATATGAATGAAGAATTTTCTGTGCCAGTTCCTCTTTCTATTTCCTTTGTTTCCTGATTGAGTAATTGTAGTTGTATTTCTATGTGTATTCCTATTTGTTGGAAAGTGTCTTGGGATCACATGGTATGAATTATCCTATTATCTCACTAATCTTCCCATCACTCCAACAAACGAGCATTTTGAGTGCCAACCAGACTATTTTTCTTAGTTTGACTTTTTTTTGTTTTTTTATTACGTAATGGATAATTTTATATTGTCAAGAAGGCAAAATGTTTCTCCTTTTGATTGGAAGAGTTGGACTTGCTTGTTGAGTGTGGACAAGAAATAGCTTTACTGTGCCCCTTTGTGCAAAACAAGGTTTATATTGTGGAACATGATATTTAAGTGACTTGAATGGATGCAGAATGTAAGATTAGGGAGAGTTATTCACAGAGCCTGTTTTGCACTACTGAGTTGTTATTTTATATGTCATCATTGTAACGGACTATACTTTCAATGGGCTGTATTTTACACCATTAATATAGATTTTATACAAAGCACATTTTGTTCGCACACATATCATGTGTATATATATAGATATATATATATATATTCACCATGTATTTAAGTCTGGTGAGTCACATTTGTTATATATATATATATATATATATATATATATATATATATATATATATATACACATATACATACACACATATATGGAGATATATATATATATATATATATATATATATATATATATATACATACATATATAAAAATATATATACACACATGCATGTATATATATATATATATATATATATATATATATATATATAAAAGCACAGCCAGTCTGCAGCGAGACAAACGGACAGGATTAAAGGTTCATTTTTAGCACACACACACAGGTGTTCCACATGGGTGTGTTTGGTTTGCTGTGACTTGTTTGCAGTGCTTGGGGTGGAGGATATAGACACTCTCTCTATCTGAGGGTGGGACCACTGATGCGAGTAAGTGGCCAGCTTTCAGACAGGGAAGAAATGTCTAGCCAGATGTAGGTGGTGGCAATTTTTGTGTACTCTTTCTGATATGATTGCTGAACCAGCATTGGAACAACTTTACCATCCTGACAACTGCCAATAAACAGTTAAATGGTTCAGCATACCTGTGCAGGATTCCAGTGAATTCTGTACCTTATCACTATATATATATATATATATATATATATATATATATATATATATATATATATTATAAATAGCTAGTACCGTGTGTTAGTCTGTGTGTGAAAAAAAAAAAACAAGCTGCAGCGCAACCTGCTGGGCGGAGTTATACACTGACCTACTAAATTCTTAGTGTGTGTGGGAAAAAAAATTCAGAAAGGGCTGAAATTTGGTATACTAAGATGTTTTTCATTTGTTAATTTAATTTGTTAATTGTTAAAAGTGTTTATAAAGATTTTTTTAAAAAATATATATATTTCTTGAAGTAGAAGTGACAGTTGGGAGTGGTTGGTGGTTGCCGGGGGTGACAGTGGGGAGTGGTTGGTGGTTGCCGGGGGTGACAGTGGGGAGTGGTTGGTGGTTGCCGGGGGTGACAGAGCGAGAGGAGTGTGATACTCAGGACCGCTGAGAGAGATCCCTGTGTCTGGATAGACATCTGGATAGATGTAGCGATGAAAATGAAGGATGAGGTGATGGAGAAGAATGATGAGGTGGTGACATGTGGACAAAACCACGCTAAAAAAGGGCGCTTGCATCAGGTAGTAACGCTCTTCCCCTGAGGAGGCCTGGCCTAGCCCCAAATGCATGACAAGAACCTTTTTAACAACTTAAGCAGCTTGATTTGACTATAATGCATGAGTATCATGCACGGGTTAACTTGTATATATATATACATACATATACATATATATATATATTTATATATATAATATATATATATATATATATATATATATATATATATAAAAAATATATACATATATATATATATATATATATATATATATATATATATATATATATATATATATTAGAGATGCTCAGGCTCGGTTCTCCGATAATAGCACACACCCGAACTTAGCAGATCTGAGTACCAAGCCAAGCTAGCTCAGTACTTTCACGCACCCTCGGAATTGAAAACGAGGCAAAACGTCATTGTTACGTCATCGGATCTCACGAGTTTTGGATTCTTTAAGTGCCGCCCTCCATGGTGATCCACTGCCATTTCACAGAGGGACAAAGAAGGGGTAGCACAGTTCTTGGCAGTCTGTAGAGCAGTTGGGCAGCGTCATAGGTAGAATAGAAAGTGGAGGGGGTAGCAGTGTTCTTCAAAGTCTACAGTGAAATTCAGGAGAGCTCCATTGCTCCATTGCTAATTGTGATTGCTGAAATAGAAAGAATTAATAGGTCTGGCAGGCTTGGTCTTCTAACTCTGCGGTCCCGTAATGTACAGTGTTATATAGGTAACACACAAGGAGGAGAGCTCCATTGCTCCATTGCTAATTGTCATTGCTGAAATACAAATACTAGGGAAGGCAGGCTTGATGTAAATCTGCAGTCACATTGTATGGTGTTATGTATCTTAGACACCCATTGATGATGCAGATGACTCAGCACAACTTTTTGACATTTGGTCTTGTCTACTGTAAAATTGACTAGAATTAGTGACACCTCTGCTGTAACTCCACCTGATTCTAATATCAACTATCAACATCCAAAGAATGGTGGAGGATTATTTTTAATTTTTTTGAACCGTATAAAGACAACACTTTTATTAACAAAGAACAATGTTGCTTGCAGAAGTAATGCAAGGATGGATGTCTAAATAGAGGTGTATATATATTACCTTATACTTTGCTGCTGTTTCATCAAGTGTTTGTAATCTGCACTTTACATCAAAGGTACCTAACTATATTATAATTTTGTGGGAATTGGGGCTGGTTCGAAGCTCAGTGATGAACTTGCTTTTTGCTGGGAATTACAATGGCTCTTTTTAGTGTATTGTCTGACACCCTGGATTGGTCTGGGTCTGATAAAAGCATGCATCCTGGGGAGGTCAGCGCTTGTTGACATGTATTAACTGTAGAATTACCACGGTTATCAAAGAAACGGGTAGAGCGATCAAATGAACCATAACTGCTTTCATGATCCATGGACAATTCCATCTTGCACCACTTTTCTTTTCTGCCACTGCTGTGTGCCATTGTTTACTAGATGTGCTAGGAACTGCCATGTCTATGCCATATTTTAGCAATTTTTCTAAAAAATACAGATCCAAAACTAAAACACTCGAGGGCGGTTTTGCCAAAACCAAAATACGAAATTAATCCAGATCCAAAACCAAAACCAAAACCAGAACACAGGGGTCAGTAAACATCTCTAATATATTTTTATATATGCATGCCAGATAAATTAAATAATTGAGGTTCGTCTGAATTATACGAAAATAAGTTTTCCTTACGGTGCAAAGGAAGACTTTATGTAGTTGTTGTACTTTCTTACCTTATGTGGTTTTCCTTTTAGTTATTAAATTATCCATATGCTCCTGGCTATCTCATTCTGCTGCTCTGATACATAAATGTCCCTCACACTCACAAGTATTCTCATGCAAGAGAACTGTAGTCTTACATTTTGAATGATTTGCTGATAGCTAAATGTAAACATATATTAATAAAATGCTCTGCCAGGCCTTCTGTATAGTAAGAATATTTTAAAACCTAACAAAGGCATGAGGACTCAGCATACACATTTTAGAAGACTTGTCTCTCCATTCTATTTTATACAGTGGGTGCATGGATAGGAGTGATTTTTACAAACCAGTTGCAGTGATCATTGATTTCTATAAGACATGTGGGGGCATTTATAAAAGGACTTTGTAAAATAAATATTTCATAATAATGGGCCACAGTAGGTCGCCATACTATAATTTTCATTTCCTGGGCGTCTGTGACTCCACAAAGCAAAATTGCTGCATACAGAACCAACCTGCATCTTCACTTATTCCATTGCCTGTTCTCTCTCTGTTTAAGCATAACATAGAGACATGTGGGTCACGCAGACTCTGCATTCTCATGGACTCAAACATCAGGCTTAAAGAACATCAGAAACATCTGATTTGTGTTTTTTTCTATGTCCTGTTACCAATTAGAATATTTTCAGTTAAAATGACCAAAGATACAAACTTTAGATTATGATTTAAAAACACTTTACCATCAAACATCCTTGCAAAAAAACATATATTTCTAATGTTTCAGACCTTACAAACATTTAACACTCCTCACTGATGTTAAATAAAAGTGTTTACATTCCTTGAAACAAGGATACATCCTAAGTCAACTAAAACATTATTCTTTCTATTATATAGTAAATAACATCATTATGTATATGAATCAGCTATGCTAGCCCTTTATTAGGCTCATTTTCATTCACAGATATATATATATATATAGATATAACCTGAAATATAAAGTCTGTAATGGGATGGTTATATATCTAAAGTAAATGAAACATTCTTCAAATATTCCGACATGTTACACAACATGTGTTGTTATGTCTACAAAGGCCCAGTGATCTGGAATAAATTGCAAACATAAATGTTTTATTCTTATTAGGAATACTAGTGGTCAGTGGGCCATAATGTATGTGTTCAAGTCTGGCAAGCAAATCTGAAAAGTAATGGAAAGTAATGCTAACAATGAGATTATTGAAATATTTGCTTAACTCTGACCTGTTTCTGTGAAAGGCTGCCAAGTACGATTATGTCATCCTGAGCATCCTTCTCAAACTCTTCAATATAGCAGGGAATCGTCTCTTCTTTTGCGAGGAAGTCACCAGCATTGCTAAATGTATCAGTCTGTTCAGAAGTTGAAGTAACTGCAGAAACTATCCCAGCTTTAGCTAAGACTAAGGAGAAGAAAATCAACATCATGCTGAAGATAAAGCTTATTATGCTACAGATAAAGTATATAATACATAAACAATGTGAGCTATCTCTGCTGTATTTTTAGATACAAGTTCATGCAAAACTACAGCTGAATACTAGTTTCTTCAATAGGAATTCTATCCACCAATTTTACTTCTAGAATTGTTAGGAATGTTTTATTGCATTTTTAGACTAGTATTTTGAAGTATTTCCATAATTAATGTTAGTAGCTAGTTCTACTATTTTACTTCTTAAAGCTGCCATGTTTTTTCTGAGTCCTACTGTCAGGCAGAGCTCCAATAGCTGCTGACACGTTTCTTCTGGATGGCCAAACTTTTTCAAAAAAGTTTTTTCTAAGATTAAATTATTCTTCATAACAGTTGCATTTGGAACATAAAATAAAAGGTTTATTACAGTTGAAAAGAGGACATGGTTTACTTTAGAAAAGAAGTGTCTAAAGGGAGATATGATTAATATGTACAAATACATTAAGGGTCAATACAGAGAACTTTTATGGGAAATTTTTACCCCAAGGACCATACACAGGACACCCCCTAAGGTTTGAGAAGAGGAAATTTCACAACCAGCAAAGGAAGGGGTTCTTTACAGTAAGGGCAGTCAAGATATGTAATTCACTGCCAGGGAAGGTTGTGTTGGCAGATTCAATAGATTTGTTTAAGAAAGGGTGACAAATTTTTGGCAGAAAAGTGTTCCAGGGATACGACCGTTAATTAAAATGGAGGATAGTAGTGGATATAGGTTAAAAATAGGACTGCAATATTGGGTCTGGGGGGATTTTCACAATTGAAACAGATTGGCGGTTGCTTACTCTGGATCAATTTCAAATATAAGTGAGGGATCGCAGGAGTTTCAAAATAAGTTGATGGACTGGTGTCCTTTTTCAACCTCATCAACTATGTTACTGTGTTACTATGTTACATATGTGTCTGAGGGGTGTGTCTGTGGTAATGAGGACACATATGCTACTCCTTCAGATCCGGATGCGTATCTAATGCTGCATATGGGAAGAAATATCAATTTTTTCAATGCAGTTTTTTCAATCGCAAGTTAGGCTTTTTTGCATCCAACTTTGAATCAGCCCACAAAGTCAGAAAACATATTTAGCATGCTGAGGTACTCATCACAACACTTCAACTTCATATTACATGTACTTGACCTACATTTATATTGCTCTCCTATTGGACTGATTATATGCTAAGTTTCCGCTGACATGTAAATATATAGATATATACATACATTTCTCTGTGCGGATAATTATAGCTACAATGTATTGGTGATATATACATGTAGATTGATTTTATCGGACATCCACATGCAAATCATTTGTCAGTGTTACTATCTTGTTTGTGCTTTATTTGATTTAGAGTAAAGAATATTAATTATATACTTCAGATATAGATATGATTTCATGGTATCCCTGTTTTCTACCACATTGTGTAATTGAGTAAGTACAGCACCAGCGCTTCTTTGTTCCATTTGGTTTAGTTTTCCAATTGTTTGAGATATAAAGTGGTCTCTTATAGAAGCAACAGTCCTGTATTTACATATTCAACTTTTATATTGCAGTTGGGACATTGTGAGTACCTGACTTTTTTAGCTTTTTTGTTGGACATTTTTGAAAACCTGGGTACAGGTAACTGTGCAAATAAAGCCAATGTATTTCACTAGAGCATATATTTACTGTTCACTACTTTATATGTTTGCAAATAAATGTTATAGGAATTGTTACTGTACCTTGCAGGTCACCACTATCACTTTCATCTTCGCCCAGAAGTTGTATCAGATCATCGTGAAGAATGTTTTCCTTTGGCTTCATAGGCACTAAAACGGAGGCACGATTTTCAAAACAATATTACATGACATGTCAAGGAAAAATATACACCATATTAATCTGATCTTTCAAACAAGAAAGTAACGTTTCTTCAACCAGATAAAAGGGTGTAACTTGACATTCTTACCAACTGTCCTTAAGATTAGAAGTCACTGTAAGGAAATTGTCAAAATAAGAAAAGAGGGGCCTTTTGACATTCATAATGAAGTCACACAAAGCCCCGTCATTACTCTGCCAGTCAGTTAAATCCCCAGAGTGACATGATTAGACAACCAAATGAGTAGAAGGAAGTAAAAAGTAAATACTGAAGAAGAGAATACTGCATGATCATATCATAAAAATAAACATGACACGTAATGTAATCACAACAAAATTCTCAGGGAATGGTGAGCTCTATGAATTATTTACATCTTTAAAAAAGACAGCGTTTTAAAGTTATACAGTAATTAGAAGCAAAGCAATATATACGTAGATTCAGGAATCATTCCACAAATATGACAATGCATACAGTTTAGTGCAGTGGTCACAAACAACAATTAAGGGGCACACTGGGGTTGACATGGGCCTGTATCTCTGCAGCATACTTGGGACTCTGTGTTGAACCCATATTGCAATAAATTCAGGCTATCTGGAGCTATCTGGAGCACAAGCGAACAAAGCAACTTGATGTTTGGCAAATGTAACGAGTAAAGTGACTACTAAGTATATACAATACATAGGGGTAGCAGATTTGCTTCTTCTGTTTACAGCTATTTTTTGTTATACTGTATAAAAGTACTTGAAAACATTAGAAAATTGATGAATAATTTAACCACTTCATGGCCAAACCAACTTTTAGTTTTGGGTACATCAGTTGGGAATAACTTTATATATTTTCTAAGTTTACCAATGTGCGTTTTATATTGTTTGTCTCAGAAAATATAGATCTTTATTTTGGTAGCATATATAGTTTTAGTTTAGGTCTGCTATACAGGGAAAAATTAGGTTAAAAAGTTTTTAAAGATTGTGCTTAACAGTTAGGGCAAGACCATTGAAATACCGGAAGATGTATTTGGAAAGCCTTCACAAGCAAAACAATACCTTTGTGTGTATATATATATATATATATATATATATATATATATATATATATATATATATATATATACATACAAATATATATATATATATATATATATATATATATTCACATGGTAGAAATTACATGGATCTAGTATAGTAGTGCTAGCAAACAGAAGAGACATCATAGAGGTCTGTCCTGCTCTGCCTTTTGATGTGTAATTCTGTTGATATTAAAATATTGTTTATTATATATAAAGAAACAAGAAATATTCATCCTTGCATACAATCTAATGGATATAATAGAATGACTTAAACTGTTGTAATTGTGGTTTTCACAGATGTGACTGTGTATAAATTTACAGTACATTATATTTTTTATATGTTTCATTAAAGACCTCTTGCACAGTGGTCTTTAAATGAATAGCACGGATACACAACCTCAGCTTGTTGTCGCGGGTAGGGAAACAATCAAACACTGTTTTTCTGTTATGGAAACACATGAAGGTGTCATATAGACAATGCTGGATTAAATATACCTGTAGCGTCCTCTCTGTTTCTAGTAGTGATACACCTGAAGACAACATGGCAGAACACATGTCTAGCAAATGAGTCATCTTAAATCTTAACATGTTGACAATTAAAATCAGAGAACTGTCAAAACAATCAAATTTCACAGACCTCTATTTTGTAAATTCTGCCAAATATCTTATTTTGCTCAACAAAGCCATATCCTTATATGGCACATTCATGTGATGTCAGTATTGAACCTTACATTTCAGGAGTTGATAGGTATGAAGTATTGTACAATGCTTACGATACAAAACACAGGCATTTGCAGGTATCTACACGATAACGTACAATACAAGTGCCTGTCTCCGAAAGTACATTTGTGAGCCAGCGTCGCCAGGCTTTCTCTTTGTGTTCAAGTGCGCCAATTGTAACAAAGCTCATAAAACCCACCTCCTAACAGTTTGTTTTAATGGTGTAAGCCAAAATTTATAGATAGAAATATATTTATAAAACAAAAGAAGACATTTTAGACTAAAGTCTACAGTTACTTTAACTGTAAACTGAGCAATCCTGCCTCAAAACAAAAGAAGTTTGTAAGAAGAATGAGAAATTGAAGTATATGTCATCCAACTAGTCTCTTAAGCATAAACAACTTTCAATTAACTTGGTTGGCAGCTACTTTCTTGGTAAAAATTTAAAAATTCAGAGTAAAAAATAAGTGATAATAACATAAAGAGCAGGAAGTATAAGTAGTACAATAAATTAGAGCAACAGTCTGAGAAGGGAGGGCAGTGTTGCTAGGTGACATACCCTTAGAACAAAGGTGCAGGTCATTTATTGCTGCAACTTCTGTTTCTTTCTGTGGATTGCTACCTATAGTAGAAAATGGGAAAGTGCAAACATATACAGTATAATGTCTAAGCCTATCAGAAGTGGCCTCACTAATAAAGTCAAAAATAGCAATAGGCAGCACCAACAAGGCAGTTTTTACTCAAAAGTAGATATTCATGCAAATAAAAAAAATTATTTTTGTGCCTTTATTGAGGATTGTAGATATCTTATAAGTCAAAGTTGCCACTTAGTAACAGCTAGTGGGAAAATAAGACATACCTGACTGTTGCTGTCATAAAGAAAACTTGATCTTTCTGTGAAGGACACCATTTAGTCCAACTTGTCTGATAAACACTATATGCAAATTGTGGCATATTTGGCATCAGAAACTAAATCTATTTCCAGTGGAGCTGAATTATGGGAAGTCTTGTTTGTTATCTCTGCCTTTCAGGACAATAATAATAGAGGCGGGGGCAGGTAATTGGGTTGTAATGCACAGTTAAGGAGAAATTAATTAACACTATCTCTGCAATTTTGTGAATATAGTGGTCAGGTTTTACAGTGAGATGTTTGAAATCATTTGGTTTTTTTTTATAAAAAGTAAGATGGTGATTTATTGTGCAAACAGAAATATAATGAGTTGTAATTGAATCTAGACAAGTATGCTCCCTTAATGTAAGTATCATCAGTGTTTTGTGATATCAGGAAATACAAGGGATGCCACAGAACGATACAGTTTAAGAGTGGAGGCCTATATGCCTAAAATAAATTTATGAGCTGAGAAATTTAAACTCTACTATATTGTATTCTTACTCCATTTGCCTCTTTCACTACATGCAGGGGGCAAATTCACTTTCTCAGAATAACAAAAACAGCTTTAGGTAAAATTGAGGAAAGGGATGCTATATCATTCCCATAATCCCCACCAGTGGAAGCACCACTCCCAATTAGGGCATTGACATAAACACATATGCCTAAATTGGCGTCCTTACAGTTAGTTCTACTTGCATATCTTTATGTGACAGCACTCCAAATGGAGCAGACACTTCTACCCTGTTCCCCATAGGCCTAGCAGAGGTAGAAGACCATTTATAAACCATACCCAGTCATTCTGTATTGTGTATAGGTGAAGGAAACCTATTCATTCTTACACAAAAGATTAATAGTGCATACAGTTCTTATACAATTGAAGAACTACACTGTAGAACAAACTGTTAGACTACCTTCTTCAACATAAAACTCTGAGGTAGTATGTCATGATCACATATCTCCTTAGCTTGTAAGACACCACTAGCATAATTATATGGCACACATTGGGCTCAATCCCAGCTCTGAAGGGCAGAAGTTTGCACAGCTGGAATTCTGCGTCACACTCATTAGAGAAGATTAGTTGGTGCTATGTAGTCACTCGGGGTTACCAGATGTCCCAGCACACTTCACTCCAAATGTTGACCTGGCCTTAGCCTCCAGTGGCAGTTGGACAATTGTGGTTCATGCTTGACAAAGCTGAGAGGGAAGAGAAATATGCTTACTCTATTGAGTCTCTGGTAGCCACTAAATTTGCCCTCTCCAAAGTTATCAGCAGATTAGCAATATAGCAAGATGTTTAACTATATCACTAACACCCGCCAGTCTTGGTGGCTGTCCAGACTGTTAAGTTTAAGTCTGCCTTGCTTCCTGTGAGCCCTCAGATCTGTACTTCACCTACACAGGTGTGTCTCCCTTTAGAAGGAACTGTTTTCTGCTTTCACTTAGTTCTGAGCTGCGGAGCAGGTGTGCCATCCTCTGTGAGTTTATTGAAACATATCACTATTCAAACCCTTACTGGCTATATACTTATTGCCAGTGATAGCATTTGACATGCATACTCTTGGCTCCTGTTTCCTGACCTATCTATTCCTGCCTCTGCACCGGTTCCTGTTTCATCATTAATTGTATCCTGATTTCTGGACTGTACTATACAGTTTTGTTGTTTCTGACTTTGCTCATTTTGGACACCTGAAACCTGATTGCTTCATTCGGTTTGAGTTTTCTTGGCATTGCTTCTATTGTACCCTGTCTTCAGCTCTGGATCAAATCAGAATCGCCAGGCATGGACTGCGGTAAATATTATTTTCTCTCCAGTAGGACTTCACTGTTATTATTAGATATTGTACCAGCCTTGTTGCAAGATACATTAGTTACTAGCTTGCATTGCTTAAGACTGGGTAACCTTGCACCAGAGATATCTTCAGTGTTCTACTTCATATGGTGAGAGTGTAATTCTGGCAAGAGCAGTATGGAAGCATGGAATTGAAGTAGACAAAGCGGGAAACGATGAGTGCATGAGGTCAATTTTTTTGCAGTGGCTTGTGTGAGATAGGTGCATTTTCTGAAAATGTTTTTTTAGATGTAAGTAACATGATTTAGATATAGAGTCGATGTGGGCAGCACAGCTTAGTTCTAAGTCAAGTTTTACACCTGGACAGCGAGCTTGAAGAGGGGGATTTATTGTCATGCTGTCAACAGAAATAGAACTGTCAGGTAGGTAACGTCTGTTGGCGGGTGGGAATATTATTAACTCTGTTTTTGAAAGATTGAGTTTGAGTTGGTGAGAGGACATCCAAGATGAATTAGCAGAACGATAATCAGTAATGCAGGTCTACCCAGTTGGTGAGAAATCAGGAGAGGAGATAAATTTGAGTCTGCGTAGAGATGATACTGAAATCCAAAGGAGCTTATTAGTTTTCAAAGAGAAGTGCTATAGATAGAGAAGAGCAGAGGACCAAAACAAAGCCTTGTGGTACACCAACTCATAAGGGAAGTGAAATGAAGGTGGATCCAGTGAAAATAATACTGAAAGAGCAATGTTATAAGTAGGATGAAAACCAGGATAGGACAGTGTCTTCAAGACCTATGTATTGTAGAACTGTATGAGAAGGGAGTGGTCAACAATGTCAAATGCAGCAAAGAGACCCAGGAGAATTAGAAGAGAGTAATGGTCTTTAGTTTTAGCACTGAGAGTTGGGAACGAAAGCCTGACTGAAGAGGATCCAATAGGTTGCGTGAGGAAAGAAATCATGTGAGGCTAATTTAAGCAATTCTTTCAAGAAGATTGGAGGTGCATGGGAGCTGAGAGATGGGACAGTAATTTGGGAGAAATTGTTTTTTTAAGAATAGGATAATGCTTGAATAATGATGGAAGCATACCAGGAGAGAGAGAGCGACTACATATTTTAGTTGGTTGGGATTAGCACAGGAAACAAGGGCTATTGATTTGTGAGGGTATAGAATCAAGAGGAAAGGTGGTAGAGTAGAGAGATAAGAGGATAGTAGATATTTCATCTTCATTTGTGGGATCAAATGAAGAGAGGGTGCCAGAGAATGTTGGGAAAGAATTGAGCTGGTTGTTTGTCGAGGAAAATTACCATTTGAAGTTGGATCTTAACAATCTTGTCCTAGAAGTAGGAAGCAAGATCTTGGGCACTGATAGTAGTTGGAGTGTTTGGAGGGGAGAGTTTAGAAGAGAATTAAATGTGTTATAAAGGCATTTGGGGTTAGGAGTCTGAGCAGAGATAAGAGATTGGAAACATGTTTATTTAGCAGTGTCCAAAGCTTTTCGATATGAGTGGTAGAAAGAGATGGGGTACATAATTCCAGCACTGGAAATGTTGGCACTGCGAAATAGCCACCGGACATTGTTAATGTCCCAAATCACACTATCTACATTGTGAACCTGTCAGCACAATGGAACTGTCAACATTTGGCCTGCCGACATGTTCATATCGGCAGGTTAAATGTCGACATTTCCAGTGCTGGAATTATGACCGCCACCGGTAGATAGCAGTATGTGTGATGAAATCACTACAAGTACGAGATATATGCCAGTATATTATACTTTTTGAGAAAGTGTTCGATGTCAGGCATTGCACACTAAATTAACCTAAAATCTTCGAAGTTGAGTCGACAAATAGTATGAAGAGTTTCTGGAGCCACTTGATCAAGGGCTGTTGCAAGAGTTTGGTGAAAATGTGGTACTGCCATATCAGAAGAGGAGAATTTAGAAATTAGAGAGAGATGATGTTGTGGAGAAGTGGAAAATTGTTAGCACGGTGGCTAAGTGTTTAGCACTTCTGCCTCACAGTGCTGGGGTCATGAGTTCAATTCCCGACCATGGCCTTATCTGTGTGGAGTTTGTATGTTCTCCCCGTGTTTGCGTGGGTTTCCTCCGGGTACTCCGGTTTCCTCCCACACTCCAAAAACATACTAGTAGGTTAATTGGCTGCTATCAAAATTGACCCTAGTCTCTCTGTCTGTCTGTCTGTCTGTGTGTGTATGGTAGGGAATTTAGACTGTAGGCTCCAATGGGGCAGGGACTGATGTGTGTGAGTTCTCTGCACAGCGCTGCGGAATCAGTGGCGCTATATAAATAAATAGTGATGATGATGAATTGTTGAAAATGAAATAAGAGTTAAGATATGTGCAGATATGAGGAGGCATGGAGATTGATATCAGAGATATAAAAGTACTGGGGGAGAGTTTGTAGCCGATTAGGTGATGATGCAAGAGTCTTAAGGAAATCAGGAGCTGATCATATTCTAGAGAAAAAAAGATCAAGGCAGTGGTCACCCTGAGGAGTAGAGCAGTCAGTCCACTGAGGGAATCCAAGGGAGGATGTTAGAGACAGTAGTTTGAAACCATAAATGAAATGTGGATTATCAATGGTGATGTTGAAATCACCCATGATGATGTTGTGAATGTTAGAAGATAAGAAATGAGGGGCCATGAAGAGAAATATTCAAGAAATTGTTGGTGATGACTAGAACACAGAAACATGCATAGAGAATGGGTTAAAAATCTGATTAGCATGTATTTCAAAAGATGTGAATGTGAGTGATGGGATGTATGGTAGAACTGTGAACCAAGTGTGGGAAAAGAGGTCGTCCAACCCCACCTTCTTCTATGCTTCCAGGTCTGGAGTTGTGGGTCCATCAAGTGAAAGGACTGCAGGTGAGGCAGTATCTGATTGTGAAAAAAACAAATGGGGTGTGCCAAGTTAACAAACTAAAAAAAATTATATATTCAAAATATAATAATAGTGACAGATGGTGAACTTCGTTATAAGTGCATAAATTTATTCCAATATATTAAAAACAAAAATTAGTAGTAACCCACATACATGGTTGTAATAATGTAAATAACCTCTAAATAGAGGAATACTATCCAAATAAAACAAAAAAAAACATGTAAACAGATATCCTCACTAAAATAGTATATATAACCGCTAAATAGAGGTATAACATCCAAATAAGCAGATTAACATGTAATAAAAAATGTATAAAACCATATTAAAATATATCCTCAGTAAGGAATATAAAGCAGCACAGTGTGTAGCCAGTACACTTTGTATTGAATGCTTTAAAGCTAGGACTTATATGGTTAGATCAGAATCTGGAAAGTTCAAAGTAGCAGTAAATACAGAAACACAGAATTTCACCCGACAGCTTGCACCTATTGCTGGTGCTGTTCACAAATCTGCAGACAAAGATCACGAGTGAACCATAAGATATCACATGGACACTGTGTGTTCTAAGTATTCAGATATCTTGATGTTATATAGTGGAAACTCTGGCTGTTTAGGGAGAGACACCTCCCCTGTGGGTTTTTTTTCAGCCTGATGAGCCATCTCAATTTAGATAGTTTCCATTCATAAGGGTAGAGATTGTGTAAGGTATCCGCTTGTGAAATATTTAGTCCAATGATATCCAATAGTAGTGAGTGATCGTACTCTGCTTGTTCAGATGTATAATAACATCTATTATATTGCCTCCACTGACGCGTTTCATCCGCTCTCAAGACAGACTTTTTCAAAGATGATAAGCTGACACTCATCTGTGTCTAATTATACCCTTGCTTCAATATTTGTTGGTTCATGTTGATTAAAGCCTCCTGAAGTTGATTAAAGTCTTATTTTATAGCTTTTAGGTAATCAGGTCCGTATTGTAATAGAAACAGATAATACATAGTAGATTATATATACATAATATCCAAAAAGAAATATAAAAATATGTAGTTAAATATAAGAATAAAAATAACTAATTTGTTTGGACGTAAATTATTACAGAAAAATCGGCTGAAGAGAAGGACCTTCAGTCTATAATCTAGATTTATTTATCTTAAAATAGTATATTTCAAATATAGAATGTACCTCTAGACAGAAAGTTTATAAAACATAAAGTTAATGAAAAATTAATAAAAAAAATATATAGTAATAATACGTGCATTAGGAGGGTAGCGTCCGATCATACTAAGCCACAGCTCTTTCTCATATTAACTTCCAGTTAGGAGGGAAATGTATGAAAGGAAAGAGAAAAATATATGATTGATAGTTCAATTCAGCTATACTCAAAATAATGAAAATGGGCAGGGAATGCATCAAAGGAAAACAATGAGATAAAAACTAAAAAGTAAAATTATATAAAGATAGTTGAAAATTTATAATAAAATAAATTGGAAAAAATGAAGAATAAAAATTAAATATAAAAAATAAATTAAAAGTGAAAATAAAAATAAAAATAAAAATGAAAAAATAAAAATAGAAAATAAAAAGTGATGATAGAATAGGATGGGGAAAAAATAATGATATATAACTAGTTATTTATAGTTGAACTCTATGTTCTCATTTAAACCTTCTGGTGTCAAAGTCCGCAGTTTGAAAATCCAAAAAGTCTCTCTTTCACAAAGGGTTTTAAACCTGTTCCCACCTCATATTGTGGGTTTTATAGCTTTGATAATGACCACACATAAACTAGACGGATTAATTTGGTGTGTATTATTGAAGTGTCTAGAAACACTATGATTTTCCACTTTATTGATAATGTTTCATCTGTGTTTCATAAATCTTTTTTGTAAAATTCTGGTCATTCTGCCTACGTACTGCAGGCCACAAGGGCACTGCAGTATGTATATAGCAAATGTTGTACTGCAGTTGTAGAAACCTGATATAGTGAAAATTTCTTGTGAAAAATTAGATATTACTTCTTTATCTCTATTTTTCATATAATTACAGGAAGTACAACGTAATTTCCCACATTCAAAATTCCCTTTTATATTACCCAAGAACCTGGTATTCTGGGATTTTACTTCATTATTTTTTATTGGTCTAAAGAGACTAGGGGCTAACAGATTTTTTAGATTCTTTTTTTTTTTAAAAAATCACAGTGGGGTATTCTGGAATCATCATATTCAGAATAGAATCCTGTTTCAATATATGATAGTTCTTTTTAAGTATATGTGTTATAGCGATTGATTTCACATTGTATTTTTAAATGAATTTAGGATTACCAACCAGATCGTATTTCTAATTCACTGGTTCATGTTTACTAATCTCTAGAAGTGAATTACGATCAAGATTTTTAGCATATCCATATGCTTTATCTAGGATTTTATATGGGTTTACTTTTTCTTCAAAGAAATTTAACATACCCTCTTTTTTTTCAAAGTTACTTGGTCTAGAGCAATTTCTTTTTATCCTACTTAATTGTTTTTTAGGAATATTCTCCAACCATGTTCTATGATGATTGATATTGAAATCAATATAGTTATTAGTGTCAACTTGTTTCTGATATTTTTCAGTAATAATTATAGGATCCTGTACCGAGAGGGTCAAATCCAAGAAATGAACATACTGAGAACTCCAAGTGTACGTGAAAGATAAATTATATTCATTGTGATTGAGATAAGTGACAAAATCAAAAATTGAATCCTCAGTGCCTTCCCATATATTAATAAGGTCATCAATATAACGGCAATAGTACACAAGGCTCGCCCCGTATGGGCCATCCCATATTTATTTTTGTTCAAAATGGCCCATATAGATATTAGCATAACTCAGAGCGAACTTCGTGCCCATGGCCATCCCCGTAATCTGTAAATAATAATCCAAATGAAAAAGAAAACAATTGTGAGAAAGAATATAATTGATAAAATATATAATAAAGTTTTGCTGTCTCCCTTTCATAGTGCTACCAGATAGCATGTCTCAAACAACATCCACACCTTTTTTGTGTGGAATATTGGTATAGAGGGCTGAAACATCCAACGTAACAAAATAGTATGTGGATAGTATCTGAATGTGTAAGCCATCTGTTATTGCCAGAGGAGAGGCTGTTTGAGAGGAAGAGGTCATGTATGGAGTTTGTTACGAACCTCCCAGTGAACAAAATACAATAGGAATAAAAAGGTGCCATTTTTAAATTTCATTTTTGAATTTCATGGAATGGCATTCCGCCTTGTATTTGGAAATTTCACAGAATTTACAATCAATAAATAGCACTCTAGCAACAATGATGTTAATTCATTTTATCTGTGGTGTGGCTGCGGTATGAGTAGGAAATTCTACACAGAACACTTAAGACCAATTGAGAAATATTATTATTATTATTATTATCGTTTATTTATAGATAATTGACATTTTATGCAGAGCTATAAATTGAAGGGATCGTGACACAAACAACTTACATACAATGACATGATGCAGAAGGTAAAGATGACCCCGTCTAAATGAGCTTACAATCTAAGAGGTGTGGGGAACATACATATGGTAGTAGAATAACAATTGTAACAATAGTAACTGTTGGTGGGGAAAGAGTGTGTGGCTATTGTAAAGCAGTCATCTAGCAATAATGTATCAGCCTTTGATGGCTGGCATTTTTGTGCTGCTACCAATGGTTGGTACTGTTTGAATGAGGAAAGACTGTTAATGACGAAAATACAAAACATGAACAAGTCACTGTAGAAATATTAAAAGAGTTAACTGATGTCAGCCATAAGTGGCCTTTACTATTTAATTCAACTGAACCCACTTCCTCTTCTGGTACTTAAAAAAGGCTTTTGCTTTTATGGTGAACATGTATTATTATAGTTATCCAACAATTTTCAGTAGCTGTGTTTGGTGTTTTTCTTTACTATCATTCTGATTGCTGGAAACCGAGCCAGGTTGTTTGTTCCCCATGTTCAGCACAGTTGACTCACCCAGGCAGAAGAGGAGATCAGGAACAGGAGGAACAGAGATGTAAAGCAATGGCCGTTACACTCACTGGGCCCAGAAGATGAACTGAGATGATATTCAGAGGATCTTCTAAGCAACCTTGGTCTGATGACACTACTTGGTACCACCATGTAATTTTTCAGTGGCTTCACAAATTTGTAAATGTTTTAAATGTATGGGAAGATAATTATGTTTGAAGTTAAGCACAGTTGATCCAAAGTGCATACCTCTTCATCCCACACTTAGAGATGCCACTACTCTATGTGCCACCTTGGGTGACATTCTCCCAAAGAGTGACAGTCTCATACATGGGTCCCCCACAGTTATACTATTAGCATTACTTCCAACTTTGGAGGGATGGGAATCTGGATAGGGGACAAAATGTAAATATAAAATGTACCATAAATTATTTTGGTCCTGTTAGGGTTGTTAACCTTTTATTTGAGTTATTTAGGTTGTTAACCTTTTAGGAACTATCTTCTATCCCTAATTTATGTTTAATACATCTTTGTTAATTATTTTTTCTCAACTCTTGTAAAAAAAAGTTATCACTCTTTTAACTGTAATATTACTTACAGAATTTTAAATCATTTTATGGAATTCTTTTTAGGATTCTGAAAATCAGTAAAATCTAGGTCACACAATTAATCAGAAATTCTGACATACTTAATTCAATTTCTTCTTGTGTACTCTTCATCAGTCCACAATGCTTGTCGTTTAATTCCTCATTCATTGACGAGTCAATGTGTCTTCTATCTCCTGTGCAGAGCAAATAGAGGGATATTTACACATTGCTATGTGTTCACAGTTATTGCATGCTAAGAACAAACAAGTATTCTATCATTTTCTATAGGAACTTTGCCACAGTTACATTGAAATGTATTGCTGGTATATAAGTTATATAATTACTACATGGGATAAAAACAACAAAAGGGATAAAAACAACAAAAGTAATATAACAGTGAAACATTCATTGGCAATAAAAAAGAGAACCCCTCCTTTCATAATTAAGTAAGCAGCACCTGCATGATAAAAACACATATAAAATATACTGTATGTAACTACTGGTACTAGAACTTTTAAACACAATTTTAACAAAAATAACTCTGCAGTCTGATGGTATGCTCAGCTGTAAACATGTCTGCACATTGGGTCATTCTAATGGGGGGAATTCAATTGGCTGCGTTACTCGTTAAAGTAACGCGGCTCACACACTATTACCATTACAACGGTACTAGTGTGCTTTATTACCATTAGTACAGTAATTTCTATGCTTATTTTTGCTCTGAGAGCTGCGAGCAGAAATCTGTGTTAAAATTACTGTACTATCGGTAGTGGTGTGCAGGTTGCTTTACTTTTACAAGTAACACGGCCAATTGAGTTCCTCCGTAAGTGACCATTTCATACACATCCTCCTGGAGTAAATAAAGAACACCCAGTATAGCTGTGTGCACCTTCTTTGGGACGCATAGACCAATTTGCCCCCCTTTCACAAAAAAATAGATTAAAGGGTAAAAAAGTGTTAGAGGTTCAGTTATTTAGAACAACTTGTGGGGGAGGATGAAACAATAATGCAAGCAGTAGTTTCTTTTCTCAAAGACTAAATGAAACCTTGATAAGAAGCTGGGTTTAATTTATATTTCTGGACTGGCACATTTTAGCTGTCAGTCTTCGTTCTATCATTGTAGTAAGTACAAGGACTGAAAATCTGCTTTACCTTGAGGTCTCAATAAAGAGAAATAAATGAGTTTCATTTTTTTCTACTTTATCTGTCAACAACTACTAGGTTGGTATGAATCTTGGCAGTATGTAATCAAAGTCTTATGTACTGCAATAAAAGAGCTATTCTACTACATTCAATGTAATTGTTTTCCTCTAGCACAAGCCACTCTGATGCTATACGTTTACTAGCCCATATGTTGGTAGACAAAACAATAGGGTATATAATATCAGTTTTAATCTGTACTCAGCCGGATCTATACAATTAAAATTATACATGGTAAATGTTTAACCCCAATATACCATTATGTTGGATAGTCATGCACATAGAAAATGTATCACATAGAAATGTAGACACATATTAAAGAAATCATTGTGCTAAATACTGATTTCCCGTCTCTCTGGGTCCAAATCCACTTAATGTGTGTTAAGCCTTAGTGGACTTTACCTCTCATTCATTCAATCAAAGGTACAACTGGTAAAGCTTTGCACCATGCAATGCATCTTGGAATTTTGCAAACACTGTTATATGAAGAGCAAAAATAGAAAGATAATACAGAAAAGTATATAAATATTAGTCTAAAATTATAAATTATAAAAGAGGTATAAAAATAATCCACCATGAACTAAAAATGTAGTTTTGGGTGAAATTTACTAAGATAAAATACAAAATGCTACTTGCCTTATACACTGAAGTATGGCATTACCATGTACATTGAAGTGTGGCATTACTACGATTCAATGATTCCCCTTGAAGACTCCAGTGGTCCCCTATCCTCTCTTTTAACTTGAGGTTTTTTTAAACTAACAGCATTATTGTTGATGTCCTTCACTTTTCAGTTTCCCTTTCAAAGGAATGGGAAATCCATAAAAAAATGCATCAATAACATGCCTGTATAAATCAGGCAAATGGTAGTAGGAGAGGAGATCACATCATTGTGCTACTGAAGCCTTCTGGAGGCCTACGTATCATGGTAACACCGGCCCAAAGATAAGTAGAACTTGTTTTATGTTAGTGAACTCCACACAAAAATCACTACATTTATTTTTTGGCTGAATTTAAAAAAAAAAAAAAAAAACATGTTAGGCTTGGAACCATGGCAAATCTCCTTATTGTGTATATACATGAAGCCACATGTATTGTTCCAAGAACATGTTGCAATATAACTGGATTTGTTTGTAATCATGCAATACTGTATTTTCATATACTAAATAGAAAAGTGAAAGTATTCTGAAACCTCTATTTTATCACAAGCTGTATGTAATTGTGGCTATTAATATTTACCTACATTTCTATATAAAAGCGGTAGCGGAAATCTCTTAAAAATGGGTTAAAAAAAAAGTTGAAGCTGCCTATAGCAAATGTTTATTTCTATTTTCCAAACTGCATTAGAGAAATTACAAAATGTGAAAGGGTGCTGTGGGCAAAACCAACTTGCCATATTTAATGGACACCACCTCCATTTTGAAGACCTGCATAGAAGTATACAAATAAACACCAAGAAGACTTGTATAATATTTGGGTACCCATCATCTGCAAATCTTCGTTGAATAGTCTCTTAACAATACACACTGGTTCATTCTTTATCCATACATATTTGCAGACTAAATCAAGTGGAATTAGATAATTGCAATATAAAAGCACATGATAATATAAATGCATCATTTTATAGGCAAAACCAAAATTCACTTTAAAACATTTTAATTACTTTCAAAATGAAGGCCCATTTTGCAAATGATAAATTGGTGTTTCCTACACTTGCTCGTTAAGGGCCCGATTCAGAGTGGAATGCAAGTGTAAGTGTGACTTGAGATTGAAAAAGCTGCACGCAAGTGTATGTGTATGTATGCTGTATTCAGAGATGAAGATGTATCCAGATCTGAATGAGTAGCGGACAACAGACACAGCCCTCAGACACTTACTTACAACTATTAACATATATAAACCTTTTATTTTATATGTTACAAATTAATTGCACTTGCATAACCTAGCTAATACAGCAGAAACATGCACACACATTTTTTGTATTATTATCTTTGCTACAACATGCTCGGAAAATCCTAATCTATGGCGACTACTAAAGTCTCAATAAGTGTCTGAGAATCATTTGAATACCTCTAATTACAAGCACTTTGTTAGTCTGTTTGTTCGTCGTCATCATCTTCCGCTATTTACACCTGCCCCTGACCACCTCACATACACTTTTTCAGTCATATCTACAACTATGTTCCAGTCTAAATCCGTATGCAATTGCTTGAACACACCATTACTGTATATTGCCTATGTTAGAACACCCCTTCCCTCCCCATCACACCTCTTCAGGTCAATGCTTGTCAGTGCAAAGACACATAGCACAAAGTCAATATGTAAAAAAAAACTAATGTCAGTTGTAAAGAGTGTAATAATTATAATAATAATCATTTTATTTTTATTGTAAATTTATTTACAAAAGCTATCCCTGGGAAAGGCAAAGTCTATTAATAACAATCCCCAAAAATCTTATTATATGGGAATTATATTGGAATTATGTAGTTTTTTTAAAAAAATAAGGAGGAAGAGACTCCCAATTCTACCCAATTCTACAACTTATGTACAAAAAATGTTGGAAGCATACTGAATCTTCTGGTAGTACATCCACATGATTGTGATTCATTGGATCATTGTCAGAGGAACTTTGACTTTTGGCCAGAAAAAAAATAATTTGCCGTTTAAGCTCTTTCTTGCTCATATAACTATGTATTGTCTGAAAAGGGTTGAATGCTGCCAGTGGATTTTTAACTTGAAAATGCAGACAGTTATCCCCCAAAAATGAGGAAATGCTGACATTCATAAAAATTAGTCAGAAATGGAAAGCCCTAAATTCACACCTCGAGCAGGACTCATAATAAGAATAAGCATGCTGTATTAAACATGTAGGGTCTGATTCATTAAGGAATGCAAACTGTATCTTTTTTTTAAACGCACGTAACTCAGGCATATGCACGTCTGTATTTAACTAGGAGCAGATCTGAAGAAATGTCTCTTGTTGAATACGGTTCTAGGTATGCTTTGTTCTGCTAGACAATACATTTCAGGATACATCCAATAAATATGTGGGATATAAAATCACAGCAGAGCGCACAGAAAATATATTTATTCAATTATTGTCACCTGTCAGTAATATAGTCATTAATAAAGAATCATTTAAAAAAGTTTTTTTGTCATCCCCCTCTGTCATCACTGTCACTCAGCACCTATGCCTGCCCTGTAGCTGGTGCAAGTGATATGACATCCAATAAAACACGTACCTTAGAGATGCCCAATGCTTGAATCGGTCATTGCTATGTGCGCTCGAGCTTGGCACACCCTTACCATACATTGCCTTTGTTTATACTTAAGTGTAATTTGCGCTCAAAGGTGACTTGGATGTTCTTGTGTTCACTGGCATATAGTCTGTCTCTGGGCATGTGTAGTAAGATTTTATGTAAAATACTGAACATGTCGGCATTTATGTTCCTTAATGAGCCAGGCCCTTTCTGTCTGTTAGCATACATTAAATAGGAAAAAAGAAATATTCTGCAACAAGTATAAACTAGATTCCAGTGCAAACTTTATACAATGTAATGCAAAAATAAAACCATCATATATTGACAGCAAATCCTACAGATTCACTTGTGTAAAATGTTTTTGGGTGCACCATTCTTGTCCGATGCTCTTGTCTTTCCATCCACCATCCACAGACCACCTTAATATTAACTGTTTGAAGGTCCAACAGTTGAGTCCACAGTTAGTAAGAATTATGGAGGATGCTTGTAGCTTGTAGCAGGAAACAGTTTTGTGGTACTTGCATGGGTAGCCTAATAGCCCTTCTTTCTTTGTGAGATGCTAACTAAATCTTATAAATAAAAAATAAATAAAAAGGATGCAGAAGCTTCAAAAAAAGATGGAAGAGCTTCAGTAGAATCTTGCGCTACACACCTGGGATCAGTAAACAGTTGGAGCCGAGAATTAGCTCGCCATTACAGAGGCACAGAAAGAAATATACTGAGGACAGAGGATTGGTGATTCCCTACATTCATACAGCGCAATAATGTCATAATACACCTCAAATGTTGGTTAGAGAAGAAAACCCACCGCACTAGATATCAATACTCGTTAGAAGTCCACAATGTTATTTATATTTCATATCAGATGATATATATTCACTGTATAAAAGGGTGTTCCCTTAGTAGTATGGATAGAGACACCTCAAGAGATGTCAAACTCGTACTTTAACAAAAGACCAGACTTCCAAGCAGATGTTTTTTCACACATGAATAAAATTGACAGGAGAGCTCTGGGAAGACATAAAGGGTTGTTGAGGAAGAGAGAGGGAACAATGACAAATATTTTGAATGGTGAGCTGTGGAAGCAGTGTTAGTCACTTTCAATGAGACTAGATACAGTTGTAATATCCCACAGAGTTAGTTGTGTTACTGGCCATACTTATTTTGTTCCGCCTATTACAGGGCAAAATACAATTTCTAGGTGCACTACTACTGTTGAATATATTAATAATTCTGCAAATATTATTACTGGATAAATTACTGCTGCTATGTATATGCTATGTATAGAGCTACAGTTTGTTTAACATACCCCGAGAGTTAATTCTGCCACTGTTGCGGAACGTGATTGCTTCACTCTGGGCATACGCTGTAGTAAAAGAAAAGCTCTGGTTCCCAAAAGCATTTGGGGCTGCTTGGAATTGTACGAAAAAGGAGTCGGAGCTCGATCGCAGTTTTGATAGTTGGGCTGAGCCAAGAGATATGAGGAAGGCAAGGAGTATAGGAGAGAAGCAAGTGCTGTTGATGTAACAAGCAGCCACAAAGCTAGAAGAATATGAATGCACCACCCAACTATCTTACTATATAGTAAGGACCATCAAAGCGCAATTTATATTATTGGTTAGCTGTATTACTTTTTCTTTACAACATTTTCTTAACAAAGATAGTCTATTTATTGCAAGATTTATTGGAGTGTTTTAGGTATTTATTCATTTTTAACACAATTACGAATTAGTTAAAGTTATTTATGGGAGGTACCTCCTTAGTTCACACAATAATCTTAAAGTAGTAATAGTAAAGCAGTTTAGTGATTATCATTTTCTTGCATACATAGTACATAAGTTATATTAATGTTACGTTATTTATTAACAAATAGACAGGTGAATAGCATTCAAATTATTTAATTATTGCAAGTCTTAACTTACTGCTGGGTATTATTGATGAATTAGCGTAATGTTATGATAATTTATTGAGGTGCATAATTGAAGAATGGTTCTTTTTAATTTATTTATAATCCCTTTTTAACTAAAGTTCTAGATCCTGTAGCTATTTAATAAAACGTAATGGTATTTTTTCCAAATTATGATTCACTGAGTCACCGTTATTTTCTGTGCATCCCTACAGTAATGACATGTCAAGTTAATAAGCTAGGTTAAGAGAAATGACAAGTCCAGAGTGGTCAAGTGATCAGAATCGAGATCTGTAGGTCCAAATCCCAAAGGAAACAATTATTTATTTATATACAGAAATACCTGTGTGTTCCACTGTTACTCTTAGGAACCCATTACCATATAGTCATGTAACAATAATTATTATTATTATTATTACCATTAACGCCACTAATTCCGCAGCGCTGTACAGAGAACTCATTCACATCAGTCCCTGCCTCATTGGGGCTTAGAGTCTAAATTCCCTAACATACACACACACACACACACACACACAGACAGACAGACAAGCACGCAGACAGACAGACAGACAGACTAGGGTCAATTTGTTAGCAGCCAATTGACCTACTAGTATGTTTATGGAGTGTGGGAGGAAACCGGAGCACCCGGAGAAGACCCACGCAAACACGAGGAGAACATACAAACTCCTCACAAATAAGGTCATGGTCGGGAATTGAAGGACCCCAGTGCTGTAAGGCAGAAGTGCTAACCACTTCTGCATGCACAGAGAAAATGTTAAAACATAGGGTTATTGTGCCTTTAACAGGCCCGTATGGAGGGTTTGTCATCATATCAGCATCAGCTCAGCATCTTGTGAGAAGTGGTAGCAAAAAGACTGGTGTTTGCCCTTTGTGTTGTTTCACTTGTAGAGAGGCCATACACTGGAAATTAAGTTGTGAGTTTTGAGCCATCAAAATGAGATACTTTTCAGTGTAGGATGTGTTACAGCATACAATAATGTTTTAAAGACAGGAGAACTGTACGGAAACATGGGTCTGCAAACCTGTCAAATGATTTTATGGAGGCAATTATATAGCAACAGCTCTCAGCTCTGGAGGACTAAAGTGCATCCATAGCTTTATAACAGAGCTGTATGGAAGCTGTTCTAAAGAGCTTTTTGAGAGCAATGGATGAGTTTGGAGTGTACTCATTTTGCCTGCATAAATGCAGAGAAGAGTAACTTAATTCAGAACAATCTTTTTGTTGGCCTCATATAAAGGTAAGGTTCCTGAACATGGGACCCTTCATTTGCTATACATTGGGGGGCACGTTTAATTAACAATAACTCCACTAAAGGTAGGTTTGTTCTTTGAGATTTCTATGATTAGCATATTTAAAATATAAGTAGATTTGATGTTTATCATTTTTATATTTATTTAGGAAAGTAGTGTTACCAAACTATTTAGCTGTCCTAATAACTCTGTCTTTCAGTGATTATCCATATGAATTATCACAGTAAAAGTTTAAATCTTTAGTTTCACTGGTTTTACTTTATTGGAACTGTTGGGCTTGAGTTGTGGAATGCAGCTCCTGAAAATGTCAGACGAGGCCACAATCTGTCAGGTGAGCTTCATCACATTTTAGTGCATTGTATTAGTGGAGGTGAGAATTATTGAACACTTTGGATTATAGGCACAGCAATTCTACAGGCCCTGCAGCTTTAAGGATTATGTCTAGTATGAATGATAATACACTGTGTGCATAAGCAGCCCAAAATGTGGCCTTAAACAATTAATTCCAATGATTACATTATTTCTAGCTTCTAATATTTCATACCTAGGGAAAGAAATACTATGAAGGATTAAAAAGTGAAGTAATCTATGTTAAAGCCTTTAGGGGTTTACAAGTATAGTACTCTATGATTATTTGAAGCCAATTGCACACTGCCAAAGGTAATTTGTTAATAGCTTAGAATTAAAAGTTGAGCGCTAATCATTCATATTCTGCTTTGAAAACACATGAACATATTTAAATTTAATAGGTCCATGTGGAATTTTCATCTAGCTAAATTGCACTGTAAATATGTTAAGAGGACTGTCAAACAAGTATAATTGTTGTCTCTCTGTTGCTTATAATTAAATTTTAACTACAACGCTTGAAAGGTGTTTCTGTGTTATACACGAAAGTAAACAAATTATGATTGTTAGGCTGCAAAATCAGACAAATTCTGAAAAATCGAAATAGACATGTCATGGAAAACGTGATTTCTATATGAATAATTTCTTTAGATTTCACAGCCTCACGTGGCTGAGACAAACACACCACATACATATAAACATTAAGTCGTCTATAAATGTTATAAACATATATTTATATATCTATATTCATTTTTTTAAACATTTATTTTTAAAGTATAGGTAAGGTTCTGCACAGAACTAAAAATACACAGTTGAGTGGTGCAGAGTTGGTAAGGTTATGGTCTAGCTTATTCCCAAGGATTTTCTGATTACAACATTCATAAAATCAAACAACAAATGGTATAATTAGTTATGTCACTGATGAAACTAAATTGGGCACCTTACTACCAGTGCCTTTTTCTCTACCAGGAAAATCAAGCTTTGTATCTCTGTGATCATCCCATAAAGAATTTTAGGTTTTAAAAATTACCATGATGGCAACATGTTGGCATATTTAAAGTGTACCTACTAGTTGTGTCCCCAAATCAATATTTACATAGACCAATGTTTACTCTTGTTTGCATGACTCAAATTTCTGTTATGTCGGGTTTCTCTCTCCGAGTCCCTTCTTCCCTCGAGGCCACCGCTCTGATCTCAAAAGAGTAACCTCTTCTGACTGGTACACCTGCAGAAGACGCATGACCTGGACTGTACAAGCTCAGTAGAGGTCTACTGTATGCAGTTTTAAAACTAACTGCAATCGGATGTTGTTTTAAACACAAACATCATTAGTTATTAAACTACGTTAGGTGTAAAATTCCAGCCAATGTGTGGTGATTTTAAGTGAAGCAAAGCGCATACATTTTAAAGTAGTTTCACTGGTTTACAAAGCTAATATCATGCAAAGACTGTTAACGCCTTTTTGTATGAGGCTAATGCAAACTGTTAGGGGCAGCACGGTGGCTAAGTGGTTAGCACTTCTGCCTCACAGCGCTGGGGTCTTGAGTTCAATTCCTGAAAATGGCCTTATCTGTGTGAAGCTTGTATGTTCTCCCCGTGTTTGCATGGGTTTCCTCTGGGTGCTCCGGTTTCCTCCCACACTCTAAAAACATACTGGTAGGTTAATTGGCTGCTATCAAAATTGACCCTAGTCTCTCACTCTCTCTCTGTCTGTGTGTGTGTGTATATTAGGGAATTTAGACTGTAAGCTCCAATGGCGCAGGCACTGATGTCAATGAGTTCTCTGTACAGCGCTGCAGAATCAGTGGCACTATATAAATAAATGGTGATGATGATGATCATTTATTGTTATGGGTCCAAGAAAAAAATTAAATGGGATTCCACAATTTGTATTTATCTTACATTCTATTCTATATCTGAGATTTTTATGTTATTGTGTAGCTCTAAGATTATCATAGGCATGCATTTATAAATGGTCAGCTGACAGCCAAGAGAGATCACCAAGTAGGGAAATGAAATAATTATATAAAGGGTTGTGGAAGCATTTACATAATTTCAAATATCATAATTGTCATGTTTACATTAAGTGCAAAACATTAAATAAGAACGTTAAGCACTTGCACTGTATTTTAGTGCCCATACACTAAATATTTTTTATTATACATTTTTACACATATTGGGGCTGATGCAGAGTGGGGCAAACACCAGTTTGAATAGCGTATCTTGTGTGAAATCGCTCTGTGATTAATTTTTAAAATGTAATTTACAAGTGTTTTTTTTATTTTCATTTATTGCACACCAATCAGCCGGAAGATTAAAACCACCTGTCTAGTATTGTGTAGGTCCCCTTTGTGCCGCCAAAATAGCTCTGATGCATTGAGGCATGGTCTCCACAAGACCTCTGAAGGTGTTATGTGGTATCTGGCACGAAGACGTTAGCAGCAGATCCTTTAAGTCCAGTAAGTTGCAAGGTTTTGCCTCCATGGCTCTGACTTTTTTTTGAGTAAATCCCACAGATGGACGATTGGATTGAGATTTGGGGGATTGTTAAGGCAAGTCATCACCTTTAACGTTTTGTCATGTTCCTCAAACTATTCCTGAACAATTTTTGCAGTGTCGCAGGGAGCATTATCCTGCTGAAAGAGGCCACTGCCTCAGGAAATACAATTGCCATGAAGGTGTGAAATTGGTCTGCAACAATGCTTAGTTAGGTGGCACATGTTAACAGTGTCGGACTGGGACATGAAGGGCCAACCGGGGAATACAATGGTAGGAGCCCAACAGAGCAGATGTGGCCAGCCACTAGAGAGGTGTAACTAAACTACTAGAGGGGGTGTAGCACTGTAGTGTAGTATATAAAGAATGCAGTGTGTATATAAAGGCTACACAGTCTTGGCCTGCCCCTTAAATTGGGCAGAACAGTCACTAAAAATCCGGATTGCCCCACTAGAATCAGAACATTTGACAGACTGTCCTGCTCTCTCCTACCTGTTCTTGTCACTTTCACCACCTGTGGCTGCTGGTTTCTTTAGTTGTGGCTTGTCTGGATCCTGTAATGTTGGGGGCCCTATTTAGAAAAAATTTAGCACATTTAGAAAATGCCAACCAACCCCGGTGTTAAAACAATAGCACCTACAATTAATAATTAGGCCTTCCTCCAGACCCAACATTAAAATAATAGTATTCCCATTTAATAATTGATCTATATCTCTACAACCAAACCCAACATTAAAGTAATAGTATTCCCATTTAATAAATAAACCTATTCTCCTCCCTCCAAACAGCCCCAGCAATAAATTAATAGTATTTACATTTAATAAATATACCTGTTTTCCGCAACCATTGCTTGCCATTAAATAATTCATATTCACATTTAATAAATAGACCTCATTGTCCCTAAACTCACCCCCACATTGAATTAATATCCCCCCAAACCACCCCATCCTAAATTAATAGTTCCCACTATTAAATTAAATTTCCCCACCATCACCCCACAAACAAAAGAGCACCCATTTAATTAGCCACCACCTACCATTACACATACTACATTGCCACAAGCCCCCTGTGCCATCACAAACACATTACTGTGCCCCTTCATCATCACCATGCTGTGCCCCCTTATGATCACACTGCGCTCTCCATGCTGCTTCTCTCCCCTTCAACTGGCCCCCCTTCATCACACTGTGCAATGCTGCTTCCCGCCTTCATCACTCTGTGCCTTTCTGCCCCCCCTTCTTCATAACTCTGTGTCATGCTGCATCCCCCCTTCATCACTCTGTGTCTTTCTGCCCCCCCTCTTCATCACTCAGTGCCTTGTGCCTTCCTATGCTGCTTCCCCCCTTCATCACTCTGTGCCTTTCTGCCTCCCCTTCTTCATCACTCTGTGTCATGCTGCATCCCCTCTTCATCACTCTGTGTCTTTCTGCCCCCCCTCTTCATCACTCAGTGCCTTGTGCCTTCCTATGCTGCTTCCCCCTTCATCACTCTGTGCCTTTCTGCCTCCCCTTCTTCATCACTCTGTGTCATGCTGCTTCCCCCTTCATCAATCTGTGTCTTTCTGCCCCCCCTTATTCATCACTATGTGCCATGCTGCTCCCCTCCCCTCTTCATCACTCTGTGCCTTTCTGCCCCCCCTTCTTCATCATTCTGTGCCTTTCTGCTTTCCTCCTTTTGCTCCGTTCCTTTACTTACCTTCATATTGGCTTCTTTCATCTCTTTTCTTCTCTTCTTGTCTTCTGTCTTCTGACTTCTTTCTTCTTTCTTGCATGCTGGCTCCTCTCTGCGCCGTTCCTCACTGAATATCGGGTATGATGTGATGACATCACGCCCGACATTCAATGCGAACAGAACAGGGAGGAGGAAGGAGGCAAAAAAATACTTACCTCATTGCGGCGCTGACGCGATGAGGTAAGTATTTTTTTTTAAATACCTGCATCCCCCCACCAACAAAGGGGGCGGAGTTATTAGGCATCGGGGCCTACCTGGGAATACCTTGGCTCCCCGGCGGCCAAGTCTGACCCTGCATGTTACAGCAACATCCACATGAATGCCAGGACCCAAGGTTTTCTAGCAGAACATTGCCAGAGCATCACACTGCATCTGCCAGCTTGCTTTCTTCCCATAGGGCATGTTTGTGCCGTCTCTTCCCCAGGTAAATGATGCACACACACCCGCCAGTCAACATGATGTAAAAGAAAACATGATTCTTCAGACCAGGCCACCTTCTTCCATTGCTCCATGGTCCAGTTTTGGCACTCACATGCCCACTGTAGGCACTTTTGGACAGGGGTCACCATGGGCACTCTGAAGTGGAAAATTGTGATGTATTGTGTGTCCTGACATCTTTCTATAATAGCCACCATTTTCTTTGCCAGCAATTTGTGCTACAGTAGCTCTTCTGTGGGATTGGGCCAGGCGGGCTAGCCTTCACTCCCCATGTGCACCAATGAGCCTTCAGCATCCTTGGCCCTGTTGCCGGTTCATTGGTTGACCTTCCTTGGACTATTTTTGATAGGTACTAACCACTGCATACTGGGACCACCCCACAAGGTCTGCTGATTTGGAGATGCTCTGACCCAATTGTCTTGCCATCACAATTTGCCCCTTGTCAAAGTTGCTCAGATCTTTACACTTGCCCATTTTTCCTGCTTCCTACATGACAAGTTCAAGAACTCAGAAATCATTACTTATAGATTATGGGTATAAAAATAATTTATAATTACGTTATGGGACAAAAATTTCCTTTTTGGTGTAATATTATCATATTATTATGTTATGTGGTCAATATGAATGTATAATTATATTAAGGGGACAATAATATTTGATTGCTAATGGGTGCAATCTTTATTTATTATGGGGGCACATTTTATGCTGCACACATATGGCACTACAAAGTTTGAAATTATAGCAGTAAAACCAGTGACTCCCTTAGTGACAAACAAAAAGAAAAACAACAAAGAAAATATAAAACAAAATTATATAAAGGAGAAAAATGAAATGGGATTGGAAGAGGGAAATTAGGACGGACATTAAAAAGAATTATACATAACCCAGCATTACCATGTCTTATTTTTGCACAATCCCCTTTATGGTTTGTGTAACTGTAAAGATTTTGCAATTTCTTTGAATTTAAATTTTTCGACAGGTGAAAACTAATTGAAAAACAAATGAAATGATGACAATAAATGTTTGCAGCGTGCAAAAGTAATGCTAGAAAATGTGAATAAAGATGATAAAATATGTTTTTACATTTTCATGTATTACTTTTCAAGTAGCAAATATATAATAAAACAATGGTCTATGATCTAAACAGTAAGCTAATATAACTGATTTCTGAGCTGACACAATGAATACAAAAGTATCTTAAAAAAAACTCTTTCTAGCCGAAATAGAATAAGTACTGTTATAGCCAGAGAGTTTTTTTTTTCCCGTAGAAACCCAATGTGTGTCCCCTATTATGACAGTGTTGTGGCAAAGGTGAACATGTAAACCACATAAACACACTCTGTATCAAATGTTCTTGAGGGAAAAGTTCCTGGATATTTGCCAAAATGCATGATTACTTCCAAGGAGTACATAAAGAACACTTCATCAAATCTAGCACTGTACAAGAAACACTGAAAGCAAATACTGCTACAGAGGTCACTACTTAAATAGCGTGTCAAGGATCTTGCAAGTGGATTTTTGGAAAGAGGAAAATTAGGAGCCTATAAAACCTAATGGTTCCCTTGCTTTCTGTCTCAGTGAAGCACACATGCCTATGTGCAATATTGAGCTAATTTATTTTCTTTGCAGCTTCCATTTAATGCTTAGATACCAATTGTAGTTGTCAAAACCAAGGTAAACTAAGGTTAAGACACATGGGTATCAAAACAAGACATGTGTAAAATTAGACATTTTAATTTAACTTAATAATTCCTAAAATGTACTAAATGCATTTTCAGAACATGGTTTATATTATTTGATATTGTCCATGTTTATTGATGAGTTAGTTAAATTTTGCTTATAGTTTTATCATGCAATACTTACTAGTGTACATACTGTAGGTGTTTTCTATAAAGAGCAGTATGTATAGTAAATATAAACAAACTGATGGAGAGTGCATTTGTTTAAAACGGCATGGTCAAAGCCTGAAACTTTGTAATGTAAGATTATTTAATTGGAATTTTGGACGTCCATATAATTAAGACTTTTATTATTTGATGTGTTGGGCTATACATATCTAACTAAATAGGCCTTGGCCCCCAAAGACTTATTTGCCTGAAATCTGGTGTTCAGGATATCCGTCAGGTGACCAGGTTCCTGTTTTTACTTACTGTGCATGCTTTTGCTCCTGCATGATCCCGTAGGTAACATATAGTCGATCGACAAAATGTCGCCTGCATGGGCATGCTGGAGCAAAGGGATATCAGAGAATCCATCAGGATGTCAGAGAAGACGTCACATGCTGCCTTTGCGTCTACATGTCCCTGCCGGCAGCCTATTGTCTATGGTCTACACGTCTATCTGAAAAAAGACCAGGGGGGTAGATTTACTAAAAATTGCTATTGGGCGTGGTTTGAAACCGCCACACATCACTATATATTTCCAGAGGTTTAGTGCTATAAACCGCGGCATTCACTTTAGAACAATTTAAGGAAGGAATGTTAAACCGCCGATGATGTGCGGTGGTTTCAAAACAGCTAAACCGGCAGAAGTTTATTCAAAACCGCCGGCAGCTTAGCCAAAACCACCAGAAAACCCATCAGAAAACAAAGCAGGTATTTTTACACCTGCTTCTGATAGGCTAGATAGTTCAAGCATTGCTGTTTAAGCTGTCTCGCCATTCACAACAAAATAGGAGGCAACACTGACTTATGACTAATGGAGGCAACCATTATTTATTGATTATGGGTAAAAAAATACTTTATAATTAAATTATGGGGACAAAATTTACTTCTTATTGTATTAAGGGGGTAATATATTGTTTTATTATGTTATGTGGCCAATATGAATATATAATTATATTAAGGGGCAATTATAATTGATTGTTAATGTGTGCAATCATTATTTATTATGGGGACACCTTTATATTGCACACATATGGATGGCACTACAAGAGCCAACATGCACAAACCACCCTTTAGTAATTCTAGCCCCAGCTCAGCAGAAGTGAGCACATTGTGGCACATATTGCTGGATTCGGGTTTATTTAAGGATGTTCTACCCAAAGCTAAATTTTCAATTTTGTGAGGAATTATTCTGAAATTATCTGCGCTAGAATTATAATGATTAAGTAAAAAAAACACAATATATGAGTTTGAAGCATTGTTGCCTAAGACAAAAGCACATTGTTTTCATTTCACCTGTAATTTGCATGGCTTATTTTGTTGCAGCAATGCTAAATGCCAAAGTGTTTCTTTTTACAGTAAATAAAAAGTTGCATATAATTCTGATACAATAACATTCCAAAAGACTTGAACTGCAATATACACAACTTAAAGGGATACATTAAGAATGATCTGTATATGTATAGGTGCACCAGATCTTCCTGCATCAGTGTGACAGTAGCTTGACATTGCTACTCTGTGCTATGGGGAAACCCATTCCTTCCACTGTCTAAGACTCTGTGGCCTCTGATGCCTCCATTCCCTATTTCTCCAGCTGGTCAGAATTGACAATCATATTGAAGTTTGATCCTTGCAGTTTCAACTGCTGCTTTATATTATGATCTATTCAAATTCAACAAGAATGTTACCCTATTGCTTAAGTTCCAGTCCAGCCATGAAACATAGTTGAGGTTCTTGACAGTTTAACCTGGTAAATCTTGACACTGCACTGTCACATGCAGCCCAGTCCTCACTAACATAATCCTACTAGTTGACAGGCCACTGCCTCACACACTGCTGTGAACAGTCAATGATCTAATTGGCTAATAAACAGGGTACACATGTACGTGAATGAGATGAAGATTGAATACAGTAAGGTAATCAGACCTTAGTCAAAGGTACCTTAACAATTTAATTTATATAATGACACCGCCATCTACTTCAGTTCTTTTGTAAAGCAAACATTAAGGAAGCAATTTGGCAATATTTAAAAGCCGTGTAAAGTGGGACTGTGCATGGTAAATACAATTCTTGAGGGCGTGTATTGAAAGTTGTATTGTATGACATTGGGCAAGCTGCTATACACATTTGAGGCAACAGGAATTGTAGATCATTCTGTTATATAGCCCTGAATTTTAGATGTTTTACAAGGGTAAGCAACTTTAAGGTTGGGAGGGATATAACCAACCAATAGCCAATCAGTTTACTAGAACATTCACTGGACTAGTACTTATATTACTATATTAATTACTATAAATTGACTGCTGTCTAGTCTGGAAACACACTAAACTATATTTTGAGAAAAGCTCAAAACAATTATAGCTGGATCTTCAAAACTCTTTGTTATAAGAAGCTTTTGTAATAATTTTAACATGTATTTTAATCCTAAACACTATAATGTTCGTCAAACAAGTGTTTTCATGAAAAAAGTTAAAACAGAAAATTCCTGAATAGCAAAAAATATAAATGTTGTAATCGCTTTACCAAAGTAAAACTATTTTAATGGGTTGCTCTCTTAAGAGCCAGTTATCTCACAGGTCAATATTGACACAGCATTTTCAGCACTAAAAGTATATGCATTATTACACTTTTATGTCATGTATAACAGTTAAATTAAGACTCCTTCATAATGGTATGCATACCAGGTCATGCTTATGAAAACACATAAATCTGATTTTGATATATGAAGTTAATTAAGACATTTTGGATTTATTAGTATACTTCTGGAAAATATGTTTTTATTTTTTATTTTCAATTTTACCTTTGTAAACATTTGTTTTCTGATCCCCCCTGGAAGAGTGTTACTCTGCTGTCATTTGTACAAAGTACACTTTGTATTTATTTTCCTTTAGCTCATTTGCATCACCCAACATCAATTGTTGCACTTATTACATACTTTATTAGTCTAATTTTATTTTTCTTATAGTAAGAGAGAAAAGGAAGCAATTGGCAATTTAACAGTGACCATTTGTTGACAGGTAGCAGAAATACAGAACTGTTAATATGTTGAGCAAAGGACTCAAAAGTCCTGTGTTGCTCACTATAACTTGCTTTAACTTGCATGAATGGAATGTATAACTTTGGCCTTGGATAACATAGGTTATATTAGAAATTCAGCCACTGTCATTCATTGTGAGTATAATTTAAAGTGACGTCTCACCTTTTGTTTCAGCAGGGGTTTGTTGCGTGAGGTTTTTTTTGGTGAGTTATAAGGGTGCTATCCAACTTGTCATATCTAATAATTTTCTTCCCTGAACATTGATAATCTGAAAGATCTGTGCTGATGATGTTAAAAAGTGGATTTTCAATGCCTTCTACTTCTGCCTTCCCTTCTTTGACTGCACAAAACATAGAGGTCACAGGAGCATATCATTGCGAAAAGAATTTCAATGACAAGAAGAACATTCCTTCGAGTAATGCCATTGCTGAAAGATTGGAGTGTATCGTCCTCAAATGTCGCCAAAACAGAATTAGGTTAAAATTAACTCCCCCCAAAAAGAGAATAAATGATTAAAATAATTACAAATTGCACCATGACAAGCAAGAGCAAAATTTCGCCCACAGCCATTTGTCTGTAATTAGTTAATTAATCCTTACACAAATTATGAGCAATAACTCATCAAGCAAGGCTCACCCATCAGAAATTCAGCCGACTTGGATTTATTCTGCTTAGTTTGCTTCAGAGCCTTCTGCTGGAACTTCTGGAGGGAAATTGTTAAATGAATAAATTAGCTAAAGAACGAAGATCATCATTTATGATCCACAACTAACACAGAATTTTAAATATGGGATGGCATTGAAATGTCATTTAATTTACATCTCTGCTGAAGGGGTCAAACACTAATTGAACAACATGAGTGGAAGAATTAAATAAAAAGGATAAGTAAAGTTAAAATAAATGGCATATGAAGGTCAAGCAAAATACTTATATTTATAAATATTGCAGTAAAATGAAGTTTTTCTTTTCATATTTACTATATTTCTATCAGTTATACAAGTGTACAATTGAAACACGTATCTATACTTTATATGCTGATTTTTTCATTGTCCATAAGTTCTTTTTGCTCACTTATGTTCAATACTTGTTTGCTGATGCTTTGATGCTTTGCTGCTTACTTGTTATCATGCTCTGTCCAGTTTGAGCAGTGTTCATGCAAAATAATGAACATAAATTTAACATCACTTAAAATCATGATCGTTATCATTGATCTCTGTATGGAAGTACACAAATCATTCAAACTGAATGCTGGGACCATGACTACGACAATATTCATGATCAATCCACTGTTCATAACTAACAATATACTTGAGTCAACATTAGAAAAAAATATTCCTATTTTAAATGATGTTGTTGCTGATTGCATCTCAGACTAAATAGATCATGGCAGTGGTCTATAGGGGTTATAGTAATACCATGGTTTCAGGTGGTGCCTGGGAATGTGACCCTCTCTGCCATACAAGAAAACCCACTACCCACTCCAAGCATCAAAATATCCTCCCTCTTCTGCTGCTATCATTATGGTTGTGACCACTCTTCATTTTAACTTATTAGTAAACGGGTCTTGGAGCAATTATAGTTTTAAGCAACCGGAGTGGTTCTTGAATATAAGATTAATCAAAGTGGAAGCACCTGTACTGTATAGCCAATTAATGTACAGGACCCATAGCTATAGCAATGGGTACATTAAGAGACTTATATTCAATGTCTTAGGGAGAAATAAAATATAAAATTTTCCCCTTAAAACAGACATGGAAAATACAACATTTGTCTTTAAAATGTGAAACAATCATTTGTCTAGTAAACTGAATATAACTGTCAGTGGGGAAGACATTTTCCCTTTTGCCCTATGAGAATGGCTGTTGAATATGCTTCATATCTCTGTTGTACATAATGCCCATGGCAGGAAAATGGTAACATAAAAAGAGAGGAAGTAGACAGATAAAATGTGTATTTGTGTAGCATGATGTAAATACAGTCATTTATCTACCATTAAAATCAGAACATATTAATTCAAGGTACACTTTAAGCTAAATATTGCAGTTATTAAGACTGCATTTTAGATTTGTAAAATGTTATATCTGAAATGCATTGCATAGTAGTCTTACACAACTGATAATGTCGGTGATGATGATGATTATGGTAGAGTGATAGACAGCTGATTAGTGCTATTTACTAACATCACTGTTATATGAGGACTTAGTGTGGGTGGCTGCAAGTAGACTGAATGTTGCTGAATTTTTTTAATTTTCAGCCTTGGATCTGTCACCTTGTTCCCATTCGTCACCCAGCCTCCAATATGAAGCTTGCACCCTGTCATTACTGTTCACTGGAAAGGCACAGAGGGGATGAAGAAAATATATAAATCTGGAGAATGTCATCATCTCTTGACTTCTGACGGTTTTCTCCTTTTTACCAAAACATTTTTAATTGTTTTGCTGACTGTAAACATTGATATTCATTGAACTGTGCTGAATCATATAGCTCATCTCTACTCACAGGTAATTAGCAAAGAAAAGTAGCTTATGACAAATGTCAAAAGTTGACCTCATCCATTGTAATAAGTTATGGACCCCACTCCTACAAATCAATATACACTAAAATATTCTTTAAAGAAGAAAATATGTGAGTATGTATGGTATTTCAGGTGTCAAATCTTCCATTTCAGTAAGATAAATGTAATCATAAATAAAATTAGTGTGATTATTGGTAAAAACTAGACAAACTAGAGTGTGCTTATTACAATTAGCATTGTTAGAAATGTAACATTTATGGCATATCTAATGCATATATTTAGAACTGCAAAATATTTTTCAAATACAATTAGTCTGAAATACGTACATAGAAATACAAGTTATTTGTACAGGAAGGATAGTTGCTTTGACTAATACTGTGTATTATATTATAATAATAACTAAGTATTAAGAATATCATTTAGCACAGAGTTAGCCAATGTTTTTGTTTATGATGTCACAGACCTCAACATAGAAGAGCACATGGGCAACAAACTTAGAAACACATGCAATGTACCTATAAACAGTACAGGATGAAGAATATGGGGACCATCTTCAAAACTAAAACAGCCAAACTAAATGAAAGCTAGCTGCACATAACTGTGGGCATGTTGTGTGCAAATGCGGATGTGTTTTATGCTTAGCTGGATGTGGCTTTGCTATGGAGTATTACAGGGATTCACTGGTTGGAGTTGTTTGATAATAGGCAATAAATACAATAATTGGCACATTTAATGGCACATGAGAATCATTATTTGGCATAACAAAAGCAGGAATGTGGACATCAATGCAATCTGAATGCCAAACAAGTATACATGTCAATATTCTTTTACACAAAAAAGCCCCAATCACAATATACCTGGTCTTTCAACAATCAGTGGGCACATGGACACCATGTTTACCATTTCAAAACAAAATCCCAGGGTGCTTAATAATTAACTATTGTATAACATGAAATATCATCATCATCATTTATTTATATAGCGCCACTGATTCCGCAGCGCTGTACAGAGAACTCATTCACATCAGTCCCTGCCCCATTGGATCTTACTTCTAAATTCCCAAACATACACACACAGAGAGAGAGAGAGAGACTAGGGTCAATTTTTGATAGCAGTCAATTAACCTACTAGTATGTTTTTGGAGTGTGGGAGGAAACCGGAGCACCTGGAGGAAACCCACGCAAACACAGGGAGAACATACAAACTCCACACAGATAAGGCCATGGTCGGGAATTGAACTCACAACCCCAGCCCTGTGAGGCAGAAGTGCTAACCACTTAGCCACCGTGCTGCCCATAATGTCTATTTTGAAGTAATTATTGCTTGTTTATATAGCGGCAATATTATTACGCAGTACTGTACAGAGGATGTTTAATCATTCACATCAGTCCCTGCCCCAAACGAGCTTACACTCTAATTTCCCTACCACACACACAGACTAGGGTCCATTTTGCCAAAAGCCAATTAACTCATCAGTAAGTTTTTGGACTGTGTGTTGAAACCAGAGCACCCCGAAAGAAATCCTCACAAACATGGGGAGGGCCTACAAACTTCACACAGATAGGGTCCTGGTCAGAATCAAACTCAAATCCACAGCACTGTAAGGCAGTCGCTAACCACTGTACTACCATGCTGCCTATAGTATATTAGCATCTCCTTATCAATATGTATATTGATATGAAGAGTGTGTATAATATTGGTTGATCCACTCATGTAGTTTAACACTGAAAATATCACCCAACAATGTTTCTTGTCGGTGGGGGATGGGTAAACAGTTGACAAGTATAAAACCTCCTTGAGTCCCCTCTTTCAAACCCTGTGGGCCCCTTAGTAGTTTTTGTTTAGCAATCCCATGTAATCAACAGACAATAACACACTACACCACAGAAATAATTAGGCAGCCCCGTGATTGGGAGGGACAATGCTCAGATCCCTCCCATCCAAGCTCCAAGAAACTATGGGATAAGAGATAAAGAACCTAAGTCATTAAGGAGAGCAAAGCATAGAAAACTAGTAACTTTACACCAAGGCAAAACCATGTTGCATTGGAGGTGGGAGTAAATTTAAAATGTAGGGAGAGATGTATAGCTGGGGTAGGGCATGTCCAGGATCAACTTTAAATTTCAGTGTAAAAATAAGCTATCAAGTATTTGTGTGCTAGATGAGAAAACAGACAGTGTTTTCCCTTCTTAAAAAAAATAATAAACTAATTTGCACCCCTTGCATTATAATATTGTTTGTCCAGGAGAACATTTATGACTTTTTTGCCTTACTTTCCTTAATGATTCAAGGTCTGATTCATTAAGGAAAGTTAAGCAAAAGTAAATCAGTAAGGACAAAACCATGTTGCATTGGAGGGGGAGGTAAATTTAAAATGTGATGACAGATTTATATTTGGGGTAAGGCATGTCCTAGATCGACTTTAAATTTCAGTGTACAAATAAGCTATCAAGTATTTGTGTGCTATATGAGAAAACAGACAGTATTTTCCTTATGTGCAAAATAATAAACTAATATGCACCCTTTGCATTGCAACATGGTTTTGTCCAGAAAACTTGAGTAAGAAAACTTACTCAATTTTTTACTTAACTTTCATTAATGAATTAGGCTCTCAGGCCCAAAGAGGATAAGCCCATTTTCAAATGATATGACTCTTTAGTAAATCTTGTCTGGTGATCACCAGACAATAACACCCTACACCACAGAAAATGTTAAAAATTCAATTAAAACCAAAAAAAAAACTTTTTGGGTAATTTTGGGTAGATTTTATTTGGCATATCAGACAGTATAAGCAAACTAATGGTATTTTATGGAGATTCAAAGATTTCTGAACAAAACAAAATATACCTTACTGATAATGATGTTGGAGAGAGACAAGCCCAAAAAGTGCCAAAATAGCCTCAGCACTGTCATGAGTAAAGCTTAAGAGCAAAGGGGTTAATAAACATGCATTCAGCTAAAACAAAACATTGCAGTGTGAGAAATCCTTACTTTCTACCAGCACTGGATATACTTGAATGGGATATGCACTTTGCATAAGACATTGAAAGCTGTACATCCTCATTGGCTGACTTTTTGTAAAACTGTGACTATGTAGACTGATTTCAGAGCTTCATTGTCTTTTAAGTACTACATGCTCAAAGTTGTTACATGCATAATAATGTTTAATGCTACTAACAGTACCCATGTGATTGCATTAGAACAGGTTTTTAATACAATAATGTAATTTCTATACTAACTTCATCATATTAATGTAATTGATATTTTGGGACAATGTGTGGCCTTTTCACTCCTAAATTGGCTGTCTCTCAACATAGCTTCCTCCTTCAAAAACTTTGATATACTTGTTTTATTTGAATGAGATTTTACTTACAGACCAGATAAGCAATTGTAGCATTATTATGCTACTTATGATAGGGGTTAACATGGCATTAAACAAGATGTTATCCTTAACAAGTGTTTCTTGTTTAAACTAATATCCTTAATCAGGAATTTTTCTAACTACAAATGTTTTTATCTTTGTAGATTGGTTTGGTGTAATGTACGATAGTACCTGATATATTGGATATTAACTCTTAGAAGTTTGTTGAGGTTTGATGAACAAAGCAGCATATTTTTGGTCCCCTCTCTAGCTGCTTTTCAGTCATTGCGACAGATTGACATCTCACACTTGAGAACCAGCTAAATAGCCCTCAACTACACCTCTTTTGTTAATTGATGAAGTTTAAAAGGTTTAATATGACATGGAAACTAGTAGGGAGCCAATGACTACCCAAATCTGAGGGGAGAAAAATCTTGTTTTCTATCTTGATTTCTTATACCTGGGAAAAAGTGGCTAAAGCCATACTTTTTTTTTTTTATCGAATAAAATTTTTATTGGATTTTAAAGTTTTTCAAAAGGGGTACGAAGAAAAAAAAGGGGGAAAGGGTACATAAAGGGGATGGAACACAAACACAATGCACTTGAAAACATACAGAATCAAAATCAAATGTATCTGACTATTCGTTGTATACATTAGGCTTGACTAATACTTTACACACCAACAAACAAAAGATCATTCACCAGCGTCATTAGAGGGCGAGGGTAGAGAACGTGATGGATTTCTCTCCCCATCTGTCACATAATTGTGCCAGGCTCTCCACTTAATCAGCGGAGACGATGTTGACGTGGAATATGGGACACCCAGGGTTTCCATTTCGAAATTGAAATTGATTTTGGAGATCACCTTGGCCAGGGTAGGGGGGAGAGGCTGCTTCCAAGCCTGAGCTATAGCTGCTTTGGTTGCTATCAATATCTGGCCTGTCACGTATCTATCCCAACTGGGAAGAGTAGGGGGATAGTATTGCAATAAGGCTAACTCTGGTGTGGGGAGGACCGAGTGACGAAGGACTGAGCTTATCAATTGAAAGGCTTTATTCCATATAGGCCTTACTACAGGGCATGACCAAAATATATGGAAAATATCACCACGCTTAGAACAATTACGCCAACATAGTGGAGATATGGAAGGCCAGATTTTATGAAGTTTGTCTGGGGTAACATACATTCTATTCAATAATTTTACCAGCATCTCAGTATGGTTAAGGCACTTGGACATTTTAAAGGAGTTGGCGAAAATATGTTCCCAGTCTTCTTCTGACAAATCTAACTGAAGGTCTGATTCCCATTGGATCTGAGGTTTAGACTTAGGAGCGATATCAAGACCCAATAAGGTTTTATACCAGAGGGTAATACTGGCTCTACTACTACCTTTAGTTAATGGGGAGTATAAAGCCATACTTTTAAAGCTGTCAAACTTGTTGTGCTAGACAGGTTTCTACGTGTCTTACCACAAGCTCCCCATGTCAATCTAGGACAGAACTCTCCAACCAGCAAAATAGAGATGGAACTAGGGACATTGCTGGGCCTGACTTGTCCCCTAACAAGATAGGAGGGATTGCAATGTCTCCAAGATTCTTGTCACTGACTTAAGGAGAAACAGTTCCTGGTTTAATAAGGGAATTGTGCCAAGAGCTGCCTGGACAACCAACATGACTGTGTTTGATGAATGAAAGAAAGTAACTTTTATTTAAATGGACAGGGACATTTTTTTAACACAATGAAATGACCCATTTATATTCAAGTCCAACCATGCAACAGTCTACGAAGTTTAATCTCTGGAATGGATATGAAGTATATGGTCTGTGGATTAAAAAAATGTGGTTATTGCTGAGAAAGCCAAAATGTATGTTATGGATTTTGAGGTTGAAGATAAAATATAAAAGGTTTGAATGACTCATGTAGTGCAAATAACCTGGTTGTTAATAGTGTCTAAACCCCTAAAACTATGAAACAGGTAAGAAAGTAGGCATTACATGTGTGCAAATGTGGACTTTCATCCCATTACTCATCTAAAGATAAAAAACTGGTATCATTTGGTTTGGTAGCAGACTTTATCCACATTGGGCATCTCCCCATCCCTTACTCTAACTCGGTGATGCTATGCCCTGCATCAAGAGCCTCACCAGTATATTTGGTGCTGACATCTGGTCCAGGTTGTGGATCTGTCAACTCCCACACTTACTTTGGCCCAACAGACTAAATTACAAAGCACTGCAAGCTAAAGTACCCATCCAGGCTTCACATACTTCAGCCATTAACAGATCCCCATCTCCTCCCTCTAAGAGATCATTGCCGTAAAATCTCTTAAGAGAATAACTGTGGTTTGACATAAACTACTGAATTCTGGCCCTCTCATAAACCAACCTTTCGAATAAATCCAGGGATTCCATCTTGCAGTTTACCCAAAGTCTGTTAATTGTTATTCTTCCCACAGCCCCCCCCCCTCCCCAAAAGAGATCCTTCATCTGACATATCTTAAGCTCCTGGGCCTGATCGAGTACTCATCTACCACTGATCATCATTTATTTATATAGCGCCAGCATATTCCAAAGTGCCTTACAATTGGGAACAAACACAATAATACAACAATATTGTGTAATACAGACCGACAGAGAGATAAGAGGGACCTACTTGCCAGCTTAAAATGTATAGGACAATGGGATTTAGATACATGAGGTTAAGTGCTACATATTGCATATTAGTATAGCCAATATGCAGAGGTAAAAAAAGCTTAGTGCACTATATGATCCAGTCATACTTCAATGTTGGTCAGGTGGTCAGTGAGTTGTCTTGTGTGAGCTGTGTAAAGCCTAGTGATAGGGTACCCTAGGGAGGTTAAGAGGGTAGTGGCGGAATTTTATAAGCTTGCCTGAAGAGGTGGATTTTCAGAGAACGCTTGAAGGTTTGAAGACTAGAGGAAAGTCTTATTGTGCAAGAAAGGGCATTCCACAAAGTAGGGCAGCCTGAAAAAAGTTCTGTAACCGGGATCGGGAGCAGGTAATGAGTATGGATGATAGATGCAGATTTTGTGCACAATGGAGGTGTTGAGTTGGGAGATATTTTGAGAAAAGTAAAGAGATGTACTGTATGTTGTTGCTGGTTTGTTGATAGCCTTGTATGTTGGTAGAAGTATTTTTTATTGAATTCGGTAATAATAAGGAAGCCACTGTAGAGGCTCAGAAGTGAAAGAACGGTTTACATGGAAAATCAATGTAACTGCCGTATGCAAAATAGAGAATAGAAGTGAAAGCCTGATTCGGGAAAGACCAGTAATCTACTGAACTGACTGAACATAAATCCTGATTGCACCTCTTGGTCCTGGTACTGAAGACAGCACTGTTTCAACTTAGTGTCATCACAGGATTCACACAATTTTATATACCAAATACTGTTAGTGATAGTATCTCTCTCTGTTTGGTATACTGTTGTTCTATGGTAATTTATTTTCAATAATTTTTCAACTATCCCATTGTTAATATGTATTGATTATCTGCACCCTGTAGTAAGATCGTGTCAATAAATTGTGCGTTTTATGGTAATTTTGTATTAATTATTCAGTGGTAATAACCCTGTATGATTTACTATTGCTAACTGTAGATAGTTAGCATATCATTATTTTTATATAGTGTTATTTGAGATATCATAGCTCATTGTATATAGACCCGATAACCACTCAGGAACCTAAATGAACCTTCTTTCAGTCCGGCTTCTATGCTTCCCAATCAGTCACCAAGAATCAGGTTTTTCAATAAAATTTCTCCTTCAGGTAAAAGCCAGAACTCAAGTGTCACACGGCACCAAGTCCTTCTCTCACAAAGATACTTGAACCCTAACAAGAAACATTTTATTACATTGTTGAGATACACCCCACCATCACTGAATTTAAAATTGAATTGGTGACCATCAGAAACAGATCTGGTTTCTTAGTGGCCAAAGTTAATGAGGTGTATCACTTGCAAGAGGTGGTAGCCCAAGATATGACAACTTTAAAACTGTAAATAGATTGCGTAAAAAATAAAAAGATCAAAGACCTGAAATATTGGGCCAGACACAACAATGTACAAACTAAAGATACCCCAGAATGCATTTGCAAGACCTCAGTACATTCATATCTGTTCAAACAGCTCCTGCTGGATGTACTCACTGAAAAACTCCAGTTTGATGGGATGCTCTGTACAAAGACAGCCACAAATCAACCACCTTGGGACTTTCTTGTGATTATTATAGGATAAACCTATGTGCATGATCTTGAACATACAATGTATCCTCTTTCAAGAGATGAATTTGCACATTTTCTCCAACCTTGCACTAAAAACAGTGAAGAAGAGGGAAGACATGACATTTGTGACAAAATCTCTGTGGAATAACAACATGTGCTATTGGTGGGGCTTTCCCATAAAATTGCAAGCTACTGAGGAAGACAAGACCTTTACAACTACAAAGAGGGCACAATCTACTAGTGTACCTTTTGTTCTCCCTCTCCAACTGGTTTTAACCCTCCAACAAGTCCATGATACCCACCCCAGCTGGACTGGAAGAAGGCATTATAGCCTCAGCTTAGAATATATACTATTTATCTAACCAAGTTAAATTTACTTCCTAGATCTAGGTAGTGTGTCTGACCTATGTGCTAGCTGAAATGCTCGGCGTTGCCCAGGTTTAAATATTCAAGTTATTAAGTTAACAATGAGTTGGATGTAACTGTCAACATTTTAAAATGAATTAGCTACTTAGCAGCTCTTCCAATACACCCATGAGGTGGCTGTCTAGTGTCTCTTTTGTTTTTATTATAAATGCCATTCAAATCCATCCAGTGCAAGGCCCAGAACAGGCTACATGGGTCAAAGTTCTGCCCAGCATACACCAACGGGAGGTCTGATCGGGACCCAAAAACTCCTACAACCTGGCCAAGATCCAACTGGACCACCTTACATTGGTTTCATGCCAATCGGTGAAGGGGTGTCTGAATGTATAAACGGACCGACAAACAAACCACATTCGTCCAGCAAAAAGGCCTAAAAAAGGCTCCCCGGGTCAAAGTTCAGGCCCGTGTACACCGAACAGGAGGTCCGACCGGAACCTTAATATGTCTTCTGAGATCCAATGTTGCCAGTGTCACACGCCGGGGACCTGCTAGCCGGGACCTCTCCGGCGTTCCGACCGAGTCCCGCTGGCGGCCGTCATCTTGGACGGGTCTGCGCATGCGCAGATCCAATTTCTGTTTTAATGGCTTTCTCAGCCTCCTATTGGTTGAAGGATCTCCCTCCACTATTTAAACCTGCCTCTTCCTCTCCTCTGAGCCTGTTCTTAGGTTCACTTAGTGATACTTTCTAGTGGACATTGCAGCTTCAGGCTGTTCTCCTGCAATCCGCAGATCTTCAGGCTTCACAGCTGCTCCGCTATCCCAGCGGTCATCCTGCAATCCGCAGATCTCCAGGCTCCACAGCTGCTCCGCTATCTCAGCGGTCATCCGGCAATCCGCAGATCTTCAGGCTTCACAGCTGCTCTGCTATCCCAGCGGTCATCCTGCAATCCGCAGATCTCCAGGCTTCGCAGCTGCTCCGCTATCCCAGCAGTCATCCTACAATCCGCAGATCTTCAGGCTTCACAGCTGCTCCGCTATCCCAGCAGTCATCCTGCAATCCGCAGATCTCCAGGCTTTACAGCTGCTCCGCTATCCCAGCGGTCATCCCTGCGGTCACCCTGCAATCCGCAGATCTCCAGGCTTCATCACTCCACACTGCCCGCTATCCCTTTGGTCATTCCTGGAACCCCTTTAGAAATCAAACTCATTTAACTCCATGGATCCTGCTCCACTCCCAAAGGACCGCGACCTGCATGGCGGTCGCCGCAAAGTCCATACCACCTTGCGGGGGTTCTTGGTGAAGGCCAGCCGCTGCGTTAGACTCCGCGCCTCTGGTGAGTGTTAGTATTGGCAGGTCAGGGGTCTGTATTCTAGCTGACCATGACAGCCAGTCTGTGAAGTTTTAGTGCAAATCCATCCAGTAGAAGGCTCAGAACAGGCTCCCCAGGTCAAAGATCTGGCCAGAGCACACCAACAGGATGTCCGACCAGGACCCTAAGCCCTTTAAAATCTGCCCAGGATCCAACTGGACCACCTCATGTTGGTTTCATCCCAATCGGTGCAGGAGTTTTCAAATGCAAACAAACCAAATCCATCCAGTGGAGGGCCCAGAACAGGCTATCCAGGTCAAAGTTCTGGCCCACGTACACCATCGGGAGGTCAGACCAGGTCCTTAACCCTCTAATATGTCTTCTGGGATCCAATGATACCATTCTGTGAAGTTTTTGTCTAAATCTCTCCAGTGGAAGGCTCAGAACAGGCTCCCCGGGTCAAAGTTCTGCCAAGTATACACCAACGGGAGGTCCGACCAGGACTCTAACCCCCTTAAAACCTTGCCAGGATCCAACTGGACCACCTCACATTGGTTTCATCCAAATCGGTGAAGGGAAGTTTGAATGCATAATCGAACAGACATAAAAAACAAATTTATACATTAGAAGACCCAGAACAGGCTTCCCGGGTCAATGTTCTGGCCCGCGTACACCAACGGGAGGTCAGACCGGGATCTTAACCCCCTAATATGTCTTCTGGGATCCAATGTTACCTGTCTGTGAAATTTTGTCCAAACCCCTCAAGTGGAAAGTTGATTCCTCCCAATCGGTGCAGGGGTTTTCGAATGCAAACAAACCAAATCCATCCAGTGGAGGGCCCAAAACAGGCTCCCTGAGTCAAAGATCTGGCCAAAAGTCTTGTGAAATTTTCGTCCAAATCCATAGAGTGGAGGTTTCAGCACAGGCTCCACAGGTCAAAGTTCTGGCCACAGTACACCAGTGGGAGGTCCGACCGAGTCCTTAAACCCCTTAAAATCTGGCCAGGATCTCACTGGACCACTTTACATTGTTTTAATTGGAATCGGTGCAGGGGTGTTGAAGATATTTGCCTACAAACAAACAAGCTTCTTCTTTTATATATATATATATAGATGTAATAGGATTTTGGCCCATACTATGCAAAATGTATTCACTGCCATTACTTGCACATATTTAAATTCTCCCAAACCATAAGCCACCCTAATAGTCATCTCACCTGAATGGCACATTAACTAATCACCAAATGACTTCCCTTTTAATGCTTTATATGTATTCCCAGATTGATGATTTTCATCCCTTCCTTTCCTGGCCCCTTCTTTGCTTAACAATGTCCAGACTCTATTGTTTTGTTTACCTTTTAAAAAATAATCTTATAGCAAAAATATTGTATATACATGTTTATACCTGGTAATTAAGATACTTATAGTTTCTTGACTTCTTTGGTTTCCCCTCAGTGTGTTCTCCCCCCTTCTTAACCCTATTCAAACTGCCCCAGTGGAACCAAATTACCCAATGTCAAGCCTGTTTGGCGCTCTAATACACCCAAGAAAAGGATAATTACCCTAAACACCTTCAAAACAGAAAAGGGTGATGAACTCAAGGACACCCATTTTAGCTTTCTGCTCCATAATAATGTTTCATTAAACCATATAAAATTTAGCAGACACTTAGGGAAGGTTCAATAGATTAGTAGGCATTCATCTGCAAGTAATTCTAATGCTTGCCTCCAAAAAGTTCTTCTCAAGGTTTTTTAACCATCTCATGAAGATTGTGTAGGGGCATGTTAACTGACAAGTTCACACTTCCAATGAAACAACCTGAACCAGATTGCAAGACCAGGAAATTATTAGCTTTCTACGATACTCAGCATGTTAAAAATGACTCTGGTCCCACAAAACATATTCTAGATTACATTTGCATCAATTCCCAACACTCAGCCAAGAGCTAGTGACATCACCCTCCTCTACTGGTCAGATCATTCAGCCATATTGGAGCAGTTGGACTTTGTTACACCCTCAATCCCTATTTTAATCGTAATTAGACAAATATATGCCCTTTAAACATTCACATGTTGGAGAGGTTATATACATTTTTACAACTTATTTTTACTGATATGATACTATTTGCAACTGTATGGGAGGTAAACAAAGTCCCTATTCATGATAAACTTGTCATCAAATTCATCAGTTTAGCTGAGGTCTAGAGAACTGACAACAGGGAGAAATAGCATCCTTAGAATCTGATATACAGACCCTTATCTTTAAACAACAATTTTGACCAAGAAAACACATGGTACAAACTAATTTCTCTGCAATGATAACTTAATGCTTTGCTCACAGATCGGGCAGATACCCTGATTGCCTCCAAACTAAAAGCAAAATGCTCCTGTGATAGTATTAACTCTATTAAGTCCAAGCAAGGCGCCCTGGTATACAGTCCAACTAAAATTGCTAAAGAATTTAGGCTCCTTTCTTCATCCTTATTTAACATACCAGGCCTGCACAATCAACCATTGACCAGTATTTGAATATAAGTGGCTTGCTTCAAATTTCTCCTTCTCAATTGGGTTTCCAAAAAAACAGAAAATTCTACAACTATTGTAAAAGAAAATACAGTGATCTATTAACTCCACCGTCACTGTTCTCTTCAACTCTCTAGTTAAAGGTGACAAGCTGGATTCAATGACAACTTGTGCCATTTTTTATAAACTAAAGTTCCAACCACTGTGTGAGTTATTTCCTGAAGCCTAAAAATATTTGTTAAAGTTCTGGCAAGCAAAATGATCACATAACTACTCCACCTGGACAAGATTGGGTTTATTTTGGTCCACCAAGTCTCAGATAACACCAGGTGGGTGATAAATTTAATTAACCATGCCTACAATGCGAAAATACATTAATTTATTATGGCCTTGAATCATGAGAAGGTATTCAAGTATGCAAAATATGCGATCCTATATGGGCTTGAAGGTCAGTTTTGAAGTTTATTATAGCCCTTTATCATGACCTGTCCACTTTAATCTCTGTCTCGACTTCTCAACATTCCTATTCAAGGTTTTTCTGGTTATGCCCCGGGACAGTTCCCCATTATTTTTGCTTTTGTCATAAAACCTCAGGGCAAATACCAGAGCCAACATCAATGTCTCCATAAAGATTGTGGAGTAATTGTTTCAATTAAGTATCCCCTAAACAACATTTTAATATGATTCAAATAAACAAAATAATCCATGATGTCATTACCGAGCCAGGTATAAAAATTAAACGAAAACCTTATAGAATACCTAAGGCATAAAGAGAACAAGTCAATAAGAAAGACAGAGGTGCTCAAACCCAGTCATGTTTTAGAATTTATGTCTATAGAAAAAGGTGGTTTAATTGCTATCCCAGAAAAAGAGTTTAACACACCTGTGCACAATTAAGGAAACCCTGAAAACATGGACTGATGACAGCTCTCAAAGACTGAGTTTTAGCACCTCTGGTGTAAGAGATGTTAGAACTGGGCATAATAGACGAGTCAAGCAGTGATTGATCTAATACCACTGTTTTATTCCTTGAACCAGTTATCAGTAAAAGATTCTGTAATGATTTTCAGAAAGTTAATGAAATTTCAAAGTTTGATGCTTATTCGATTTCTAAAGTTGATGTGCTAACAGACTATTGAATGAACCAAGCTCATTTAATAACTTATGTCCAACTAAGAGTTGATCTACCTAGCCAAAAAGGTAAAACCCAAACCTGCATTATTACACCATAATAATTTCAATAACCAGTTCTTTGGTTCTTTGGCTAGGCTTAAGAGCTTTATGGATTTGGTTTTACACTCACACCTCAAAAATTCTGCTGCATATGTAGATGACAGGACTACAGTGAAGACTGGGAAGCATAAGCAAGCATAAAAACACGTAAAAAATGTAACCGGGAATGTCCATAGCCAAAGCAGGGATTAGAGAATTCCATGGACAGAGTGAGTATCAGACTGCTGTGATGGTAGAAGGGATAGCCAAGGTCATGCACAATGATCAGAATTCAGAGAAAGGATGAGAAGCATGATAATCTGGCAGTAAGTGCACTTGACTGCCAGCTTTATATACTCCAGGCAAATTCAACTTTTCTAGGATAGAAGCTGAGGTAAACAGCTACTGCTGTGGCTCACCAGACATCACCACTATTCCTATGTCCATAAGACCAGGGATCAAGTAAGTAAGTTTCATAATAGAATGTGAAAGAGTTTATTTTACTGACTATTAAATGGAATTGAAAAATGGCCAGATTACTAGATGTTTTTTGCATTTAAAACAATTTAGGTTTAAAGTGTTGCACTGATCTGGGAACATGTACAAAAATGGGTAGGTTCTGGCTATACGGTTCTTGCAATATGCAGACATACAGAACAGACTGTAGGTTATGCATGATACATATGTGCAATATAAAGTCCTATCAGAACTAATGGAAAAATATATATATTAAATACATTAAAAATAGTTTTTTTTCTTTTTTTATTTAGATAAAAAACATATATAAGGATGTTCTTAATGTGTACTGTACATAAAATGCATTTTTACAGTTTCTCTTATTTGCAAACCCATGTTCTGGCATGCGTACACATCATCTGCCCTGTACCTGGTGCAGGTGATACGGTTAAAGAACACATACCTCTAGGGCCGTCTTTCCCATTGGGCACAATGGGCAGGTGCCCGGGGGCCCTGCAGCCCAGGGGGGCCCGTCGGAGGCAGCAAAAAAAAAAAACCTGGAAAAAAAAAAAGACAATACTTACCTTGCAGTCAGCTGGCGATCCGGCTCCCTCCATGGTCTCCTCTTCCATGCGGCGCTCACAGTGCATGTCAGGTGTGACATCATCATGCCCGCCCGACATCCATTGCAGAGCGCGACGGAGGATAAGACCATGGAGGGAGTCGGATCGCCAGCTGACTGCAAGGTAAGTATTGTCTTTTTTTTTCCAGTTTGTTTTTTTTTTGCTGCCTCCGACGGGTCCACCTGGGCTGCAGGGCCCATATATATAATATTTTTTTTTTTATATATATATGTATATATAGGGGCCCCGGTGCACTGCTGTGCCTGGGGGCCCAAGATGTTGTTAAGAGGGCCCTGCATACCTCAGAGATGCCCAGAACTTAAGTCGGTCGAATGTGCATGCGTTGGATCTCAGCACATCCTTACTTACATTGTGTCTTCACTCCACCGATCCACCCTTCAAATTGTAGGCAGTCGGAAGTAACATTTGCATTTTGACTTGAATTGCATGCAATTACATTCACTGTTGTAAAGTCTGTTTCTGAGCACACGTAAAGCAATTTCACACAGGAAACGGCACGCAAATGGACTTACGTCAGAAGACCAATCAGGCCCTGCATGTGGAATTAAGAGCCTTATAAATAAAAGTTTTTATGAGAATTACCTGGTAGTCTGTAGTATATACAACTTACCCACTACCTACGGCAATCTTCCTACATAGGTGGCTTACAACAACTTGTCACAGAAAAGGAATTTAGTAAAGGCAAATTAAAAGACACCCATTTTCATACAGTATAGCTTAAAATGATCTCCAAAGTGATCTCCAAAGCAAGGAGCATACAGAGAGGTAAGGCACATTTACTCACAGCACTGTCCAGAGTAGGTACAGAAGAATAGTATTTACTCATTCTCATGTCTAGGACACTTGTGTTCACAAAGAACATAAGGGTCAACACCCACTTATAGCCAACTACATGAGGATAAAGAGTTTAGCATTGACTTATAGCTATGACCAACCATATATGATCTTAATGAAGTAAGAAATAGCCATATTGGTGATTCTCAACTGGTAGCCAAATTGCACACACCCAAAACAAGGCTTTATTGTGCATGTACAGGCCCCAGCGCATGCCCAGTGCAGCAGAGCAGGAGATGCAGGAGTGAAGACTTGATCACTGGCCCACCCCTCAAATTTTGCTATGTGGCCTGGTGATGTACTGAGTGCTGCTTACAGCCCAGCTTTGTAGGATCAAAGTGTATATTGCAACATTGCCATGTTTAGAAATTCTATGTTATATATTATATTGGCTTGTTTGTGACGTTTGATTTCCTCTAACTACTCTACAGTATACAATTATAGCTTAGATCGCCCACTATTCTACTCTTTCCAACCCTGTGACCACTTAATTGTCATCCTGACTCGTATATCTGGCACAAACTCCTTTGTGAAGAAAAGTATGTTTCTGCTTGCTACTCTTACTGAAGGGCCTCCTCCTGCCGGCAACACATTTGTGCTGTCTCAAGCCAGACTCCATTGACAACTGTACACTTGGGTTCTTATTATGTTCATTGGAACTATTAAATGTAAGATTATGCAAGCAAGGTCCTTTAAAAATAAAAAGGAATATTAATTATAAGTAATTGTCTGTGGGTTGCTCACTGCCTGCTTGCAAACAAATTTATTTGGAAATTAGATGTCAACTGTTTTGTGTAGTATTATCATTCTGTCTATACTTTTAATTTGAGAGGCATTTCAATTATAATTTTAAAAAAATCTGAGTTTTGTTTCAGAACTAATTAAAATAGATCCATATAGATGCTATGTTTTAATCCATGACAAATCTCTTTTTATATTACTAGCAATCTACATTCCACTACCTTATAATAATGAGCTTCTTAAATCAGCATTGCCTTTATGTCATTATCTCCCAAAACTCCAGTAGTTTGTTTATGTGATTTCAACAATGTCATGGATACAAAAATATATAGAATCTGTAAATCCTGCTGTTGTGACTACTTCTCTATTTGCAAATGTTATTTTAGAGATAGGATTAGTGGATATATAGAGATTTAGATTCCCACGCTTAAAAGAATTTTCCCGTCACTCTATGACGCATCCTACATTACCTAGAATAGGTCTAGCCTTAGTTTCTTGGGATTCAGTTCCATGTTAAAAATTTAGAGTATCGGTCTAGAGGAATCGCAGATCATTCTCCACTGATCCTGTCGATCAATCTAGGTTCTCATGGTGTAACAGATTCTGGAAACTTAACCCTTTCTGGTTGTTGATACTAGTTGAAGAATTGGAATTGATACATAAATAGAATGGTTACTAAAAATGATATTCAAACTGTAAAGCCACCCATTCTCTTGGATGCCTTTAAAGCTTTTGTGCAAGACAATCATGTTACTAGAATAGAATAGCAAGCCTTAAAACAATGTATAGAAAAAAAGAGACACAACTGGAACTGGAAGCCCTTAATAACCGAATACCAAAACAATGGGTAAAAACTCTCTTTATCCTAAGTCCTATCTCCCCATCTCCCTATCTACTGCTAATGCTAAAACACTAGCAAAAACATCAGCCTTTTGTAAATTCATTCAACTACATCCAATTTAAGACATATATACTTGCACTTACAGATGACATGTGAGGCTGAGGATGATATGGTGACTATAGATAATTCAAAGATTATTTTTCACATGATACTGGTACTACTGTATTGCATGCAGATGATATACTGCTCATTTAGCTGATGCAAATAATTCTCTAAACTCCCTGCTTCATATTATTAATGGTTTTGACCATTTTCCAAGTATCAAAATTAATTGGTGGAAATAAAAAAATTTCCCAATCTATCGAGATTTTCCTAGGATAGCTTCATTGCAAAATGGACCAACAATTCAAATATTTAGGTATCTGGATTACTAATAAGATATCCGATTATTTAACACTTAACATTGATCCCCTTATTGATTTTAAGACCAAAAGACATTCCTGGAATAAAAGTCCTCTTACTATGATAGGTAGACTTAATTTAATTTATATGCTTGTTTCACATATTTTTTTTTCTTTATAATATGCTCCTATTTAATTCCGAGGCAGATAAAAATTGAAAATTAAATATTTGCAATGAGGTCTGTGCAATGTAGTTGGCAAAGGAGTTGATTGTACAAGGAAGGTATAATTCTCAGTATCTATTTTCCTGTATATATGGATAACTATATAGTATCACGCCTACTGTGCTTTAAAACAGATTCTATTTTACCATGGTTGACATTAAAGAAGATTACAATTCATGAACAAGTGTAGTTCATTGAATCTACACAAAAGTTTGAAAAATGATGGGAATTCTTGAACTTTTGTGTTTGAAAGACCGTGGTTCAAGTAGATCGTGAGGCTGTTTGAAAAGTTGTTGAAGCCTGATTAACATTTATTATCATCCTTCAAGTGTTCTTGACATACATGTAACACTTTTGTTGAATGTGCTTTTGAAAGTTTTGAGATGTCTAGCAAATTCAAAGTAAGCATTCAAATTCTGGTTGCCATTTTAAATGCAATTTCAGAATTTTGGTAAAACCATAAATAAACAAACCCCATAACAGGCCCCAAATCACAAGTGAATGGCAAATAAGTTCAAGACTATCTACTTGTCATAGCTTTGGATGGCATGGTGTGTTAAAAGAAGGTTATGATATGCCTAAAATAGTGCATGGCCTAAAATTCTGACAATTAATGTTTTAGAAACTGTAGAATAATATATGTGGGATTCACATGTTATGCACTCATTATATAGTCATTTTGGCACACCTAGATAAATCAGACAGGTACTGAAACTAAATACACTATGTTGAAACAATATACCACCCCAGGTGGGCATACCCGCGAACCCAAAGTACATTAACACCACATCTTGCTCAGAATACCATATTAGCATACTTATCTAAAAAAACATTTATGACGTGTTTCACCACAATATTACCGTCTTAAGTTTATTGGATTTTAAAAAAAAATTATTGTTTATTTCACTGTACAAGTTTTCATTGGAAGATTATTAACAGATTGATTTCTGTTATCTATTGAACCTTACATCACCCTCATTTCTTGGTTAATGAGGAGTGAGGACACCATTTTTAAATGTTGCCTCCTACTGTAGTTTCCATTCTTACACAACCTTAATGGATTGGCAATTTAGTGTCAATTGTAATGTGTATTTCTTCATTGCTGATTTCTCCTCCACCCATGTTGTTGTGAAGATTAGCAAATAAAAACTTCATTTTTGGATAATGAAATATTTTACTTTGCATGTAATGTAGTATTTATGTCTTTAATCACTACACTATCTATGAGTCCTGTGTTTTGTCTTCTGCTTTTTCCATACATTTCCAGTAGTTTCATGGGATTTGGGAGCTCCATTGCATACTTATGTAATCTCCCGGAATGTCCACACTCTCCTGGCAGAGTAGGTCACCCAACCAGATCCTGCTATACTTTCCAGTGGTGTCATCAGGGCGAGGCCATGATAAGGCAATTCAATGCAAAATGCGCCATTATGACCCTGCACCCTCTGCATGATGATGAGAATTGCATAGCTGCGCAGTATTGGGCAGGTTCGTGACACCATAAATTGCTTCCTCTCATACCTTGCACTTGTTCCTCCCTTCTGTGATCTGTCACTACATCTCAATGAAGATATTTCCAATACATTGTATATTAATGTTCTCATTTAGAGTTAAATCCAGCTAGAATGTGCAGTTTTGCACCTTGGCAAAACCGTGTTGAGCTGCAGGAGGTAGGGATAAATATAAAATGTGCAAACTAATTTAGATTTGGGAAGGGGTCCATACTGAACTAATATGCATAAGCACTGAATTATTATGCCATTTTATGCATGATGCCAAAATGTAACCCTTGGGCATTGAGAGATGAAGACGTCAAAGCTCTGAAATTAGCATGTATGCTAAGGTACATATACCTGAATACTATATACACTACTCACTATTCTCCAACTTGTTCAATACGACACCAGGATCACATTTGATTATTCATACTTTTAAATGGTATGAAAGCCGGATGGGCTGATTCACCTCTGCACAATGCACTATTTTGATGTGTCTCGTCAGACTAATGAGGCACAGTTCCTCACCTCTCTCTCCACATGCTTATGCATCAATACCAAGCAGTTTTACAATTAAAACCATCTGGACTAACATACAGAGGTAAAAGGCAGGGAGTGGGCACTGAAATAAAAAATGCTGCTCTACACCAAACAATTTTTGAATAACACTATATTTGTAAATACAATGGACCTGAGATTGAGTTAGGAGCAATGCAAAAAAAGGAGTACATTTGCTCCAAACCATGTTACAATGCAAGGGGTGCAAATTAATTTTTTTCTTTGTACGCTAGAGAAATACGGGATGCTTTTTCATGTAGCACACAAATACTTGATAGCTTTATTTTTACACTGAAATTTAAGATCATCTAGGACATGCTCTAACCCAACTATAAATCTGTCCGCACATTTTAAATTTACCTCCCCTCCAATGCCACATGGTTTTGCCACATTGCAAATGCTCCTTTTGCTTTGCTCAGCATCAGACCCAGAATGCCTGCAATGAATACACAGCTATGATCCATTTATTTAATGCAATTTGGATAACAATTGAATTGATATTATTCATAACATGCTCGACGAATAGCTTTATGGTTTTCCTTATTTATATGTAAAGGCTTTATAAAGATACAACTACACACAATTTTTGATACATCAGTCACAGTTGATAATCAGTAGTTAATGGGGTTTATATACATTAAGTCCCAATATTAATATTAAACCTTCAAGTTCTTTTTTTTATTTTGTTTATTAATGCCTGAAATACAGCCTGAGTCTGATTTGACAAAACATAGAAAAAAATTCTCTATGAGAAGAGCAAGAGCTGCAACCAAGAAAAGAACTAATTTATAACCAGTGACAAGTAGAACCTATGAAGTTTTTAAAAGAATGTGATTGTTGTCAAAAGGAATTGGGTAAAACAATGCGGTGTTCAGTTCTGGTTCTACTCAAAGCCATGGCTGAGGGGCTGCTGGGAGGCTGGTGGGCACAGACCAGCAAGGAAGTGAATTTTGCATACTGTACGGATCATCGCTCAGTTCAGGGCAGTCAGATTGAATCTGTGATCAACCAAATGTGCTTCATGAAACCGTCAGCCCTCATTTATGTCTAGCTGTTTTCTTCTGTCCCGCTGTAAACAAGCCATGCTCTGAGCTGTCTCTCTACCCTTATCTATTCATGAGGATCACACAGACAGACCTCATCAGCAGCCGCATACATAAAGTTAAAGTTACTGTTTCCAGACAGCAGTCCCTATGCTGGCTGGGAGTCAAAGAGAAGAGCAACTTTGGAGTGACAGAGTTTTAGTTCCTTTTAGAAAATGCATACCTCCGATACATACACATACTGGCATGTTACGTCTCTTTCATGAAATTAAATTAGGGTTCTGTAATATGAACAACTGTTCGTAGCATTAGCAACCTAGCTCAGCAGCTGTGGTCTTACTTTTGTGGTCTCACCTTTGGGCTTTAGTTGGAATACTGAGAAAGCACAGTCTTGTCAGTCTGGCACATCTCTAGATATCTACAAAAATCAGAGCCCTGAACAATCTGAGTGGTGTTTTGTTGGTAAGCAAAAACAGGTATTGTCATTTTTTATTGTTATACTTTATACAACATTAAAATGTGTGTCTATTGGTTATTTATTTTATATATGTTGCCTTAAAAAAACATACCGTTTATTTAATATGCCTTATAGCTTTGAAATGTGTAGCAAACATGACCTAAATGTATTTGTTTGTTCTATACAATTGGTGTTCTGAATATATGTTGTCATATTATAATTATTAATTGTAGTAGTATCTTATTCAGCAATAACTTTGTTAGCAATGTTTGATATGTAGTCAATAATTTATAAACAACATGAAAAATAAAATATGTTTCCATTGTCAGAACTACATATAAATTGTATAGTAGTATAAAACACCATCACATGAACGATATTTCTGTTATTTTTATCAATAAAAACATGAGACCATAGCATTTAGAGATTAACATAATCTAATTTACAAAACACTTGTACTAATTCAAAGATTAGATTACAGGGTTCTATAAACTGCTTCTAAAGTACGATCTTTTTGTTCCATATTGCTAATTTAAATCAGTATATACTGCAAATCAGCCTATAACATGGTCACTGCATTTTAAGTTTGTAAATTGGAATAGTTATTTGTAAATTCTAAGGGCAGTAAATAGCAAATGTGTTATATGAAAAAAGTTTCAAAAAACATATTTTAATAAATAAATAAGACTAAACATAGGATAAAAGAAAGTTTGTAGCCTTACATTTTCCAGCAAGACTGTTAATCTATTTGCATGACAAGACATGATGGTGAAAAAACTTTAGATGTACCTTTGAAGTGCGATCAGAATGAATATCAATAATACAATCAGGTGCTAATGAGGGAATTTCCATTCTATTAAATTCTTACCATATACACATATGTGATTTTTAACTCATTTACACTGAAGCATAAATCTTTCTAAGTTACAATCTATAACCAAAGGGCATGCTAGAGACACCAAGGTGCAATCATTGTCATCTCTTCCTCACCAGTGATGTCAGCAGAACTAAAAACAACTACTTTTTATTAAAATAGTTAGACAATTTAAACATAATGTAATAACTTGTTGAATAATATACTAAACCAAACAGGCTAAGGATAGAAATGACTACATCAGTGTTTTTGGTTGCAGTTGTCCATATTTGCACTTCCCGTTTAAATAATAATCAACATGCTGACAGGTTAAATGAAGTTAAGATTGTCAGAAAACTAGGCCTGGGTAGAAATTAATGTAGTTTACTATGTTTGTTGGCACACATCTCACGTGACAGATAATGTTCCAGCATGTCACTGATAGGACCTTTCACCACAGCTTTAGGAGATCTGCCGAGCATTTTTGAGCTTTCCTAGGTCAAAGGGTAAAACCATGTGTAATTCACAACAGGAGAGGTCTCACGGCCACTCAAAAGGAACAATTACACTACTTATTCTACTCCTACATTTTCCTGAAATCCGGTGAGCCTCACAGTTTAGTGCAGTGTGGCTCCTTCTGCCATAGGCTAAAAGCTGCATGAAAATATCTGGGCCTATGTATATAAATCTAATAAAAAATAGAAACAGTATACAAGTTTGTTGAGGTCTTATCATGGATCGTGAGAATTGCCTTAATTACTGAAGGCACTTTTGTTATTTTGATAGCTTTGCTGCCACATTGTCTAAGGCATCAATTAATCATTTCTCGTCACGGTAACAAAGAAGTCTATATATCTACAAGCTAAAGTACCATTCTGTCTCTACTATGCAGTGTATATACCAAATTGCATAAGTGTTTTCAAATGTACTAATCACTTACTAAAGTGTCCATTTTTTTCTATTTTCAGGACAGATGCTACCTGTATAAGAAACACAGAACTGGAAACAATTATACATTTAGAGATCCTCTAATACAAAGGCATATATAATCTTGCTCATGTAATGAGAGCATCATTTCTTAGTTATCCTCTGTTACATCCTGAGTCACATGGCCAACTTTATTTACCATCATGGATATTATTTTAACAAAAGTGCATATTAAATAAATGGTGATGATGATGATGATATTAATATACATGTAAAATCATTATTACATGTAATATCATTATTACATCCAATATCATTATTACATCCTCACTGTAATGCAACTTTTGACCTGTGCTCTAACCTGCAGTATAAAGATGGGGCATTTTGGTTTATTTTCAATGTTGAATTGGAGCAATTGAAAGACAATTGTAAGCTTGCGAGCAGGGTTCTTTTACCTCTCTGTCTGTCTGTATTACCCAGTATTGTCTTATTAATGTTTGTTCCCAATTTTAAAGCGCTACAGAATTAGCTGGCACTATATAAATAAATGTTGATGATGATGATGACAAACAACCTACCCTGCAGCAGCACTCATAGTAAACATTAGGAATAAGGCCGTATCCCCATCATTTACTTGGCACTTTACAGACAATTAGATTTAATTTTCAAAAAAGGACAGCAACTGGCATAAAATTGTGCATCCAATAATTTTAATGTATCTCCACTACAAGGTTAAGTAGAACACGATTGTAATTATAAGTGCATATGTTATTTTTTCCTTTCTAATTTGGTATCATTTTATGTGCTTTTCACTGTACATAACTGAAATAGGCTTTGGAAACAGTATAAAAGTATCATCAAACAAAGGAATAATGTCCTTAGTAACAGAGTGGCTTTATAAAAGTTGATAGTTTAAGAAGGGAGCACCAAGATGGAGATTCCTGTATAGAAGGGCCATGTTTTTAGATGCAAGACATTTTGCAAATAGCAAAAAAACAGTTTGCATATAAAGAAAAAAACTGAGAAATAAATCATAAATTGGCAATGCAGGTCGCACGCCAAGGTATATGGGATCCTGCATGTATTTACACAACATGGTTGCTGTTATGAAATGAGCAAATTTTGCTCCTGTTGCTAGAACAGGATTGGGGGCGGTATTTAATACATGTAAGGCACAAGATGTTGTTTAAGACACAGGAGGATCTGCAAAATATATATATATTTTTTTAATGTTTGATTTAAATTGATATTTGAATATGATTGATAATTGATGGCTGTGTTTGATGGAAAATATGTAAATAAAGCTAATACAAATATATTTTATATTTAGTAATATCTACTATGCATTATATCCTTGATATTGAGGAGTGGCAAGCAAACGGCAGTTAAATATAGCTGCACATTAGCTCAGCTCTATGCCCTGCCCCACAATACCTTATTATCACAAATATAAAGGATTTCAAGTTTGTGGAAACTTTTGGTAAATGACACAGTAGTATCATCACAACAAAAACAAGGATGTCTCAAATATATTCTGAACTATGTCCATGGAGGACGCAGTGCATTACCAAGCGACACAGTGAAATTTGGGTAAGATCCCGCAGGTGCCGTTTTTGCCGCCTGCTCTGTTCTAGAGCAGAGGGGGGTGGGGGTCTCTGCTGAACAAGTGCGGTCTAGCACATGAGGAGATCTGGGGAGACCTCTGCTCTACTTTATTGAGAGCAGAATGGTGGCCTCAAGGGGGAGGAAGTGTCAACCTAGCTTTGCCGGGCCCTCTTTAGCTCTGCACCATGTAGCCACTGTACCTCCTACACCCAGTGGCGCACGCAGGGGGGGGTTCTGAGTCTCTGGAACCCCCCCTGCTCTAACTAAGTGGCCACTGTCCTATACAGCAGCCGCTGCGCTGTCAAAGAAGCGTCCGCGGAGGTGTTGTATTGTATACAGCACCGCCGCAGATGCTTCTTAGACAGCGCCGTGGCTGCTGTATAGGACAGCTCTGGCGAAACGGAGCTGCTGCGCATGCGCAGCAGCTCTCTCTCGTGGGTTTTTGTTTTTTTCTCAGTCGGCGGGGAGAAAACTCTTCCCCCCCTGACAATCCTCCGTGCGCCCCTGACACCTCTATTGTTATGGTTCTGACAACATCTCTATTCAGCTGCTGGACATACCTAGCTTTAGTATCATTAATGCTGCCATCTCGTTTTGACTGTTGCACTCACTGACGCCACCCGAAGTGGCAGTCAAAGAGTCTCCACCTTCTGCACTGTTTTGTACATCTTGTGCAACTGTTCCTACCCACTATCTGAGTACCAAGCACAGAGAATCCCCACTGTTTACATCACTTCACTAAGCACATACTCAGTTTACCTTTTTTTTCTCCTACTCACTTTCACCATACTTCTCTCCAAGCCCCTCTTCTCTTCCCAGCATCATATGTGTTCCTCCCATAATTATTTCCCTTTCACTACTTTCTTTGGCACTAGTCTGCATGCATGAACAATTTTGTGCCCTGCACCAACAACACTCACCGGCCTACACAACCAGAAAGAAACCTCACACCTGTAAATCATCCTTACATATTCTCTTTCTCGTCCTGCCCCTTCTCATGGCTCTTGGTGACAGCTCACCTAAAACTGGGCCCTATGCAATTCCCACCATGCAATCTTCACATTCCGTCTTCCACTCCAAAACTTCCCATTAAACTCCTACTGCCAATTCCTCCACCCTAATCCACATATCTCTATTACATTCCCTACCATTTTCCCTTGCTCTCTGGAACACACAATCTGATCCCACAAATGACTATGAAGTAACTACTCTCTCTATGCACATATCTCACACAAGACACTGCAAAATCTTTAATTCATACACTCATCATGTCTCACATTGAACATTGCAAAACCATCCTTACTGGTCTTCCCCAAATCCGACTCTCATCCCTGCAATCTATTTTACATGCAGCGGACAGATTGGTTTTCCTTGCAATTCATTCTTCTACTTCTGTTCCGCTCTGTCAGTCTCTAAGTTCTCTCCCTGTTTATTACTGAATCCAATATAAAGTACTTCTACTAACACAGAAGACCATGAGCAAAAATGCAACATACATCACTAGACTTGTCTCAAAATATCTCCCAACTTGACACTTCTGAACTGCGCCAGATATTCGTCTTTCATCCACATTCATTACTTGGTCCCATTTCTGGTTACAAGACTATATATGGGCTGCACCCACTTTGTGGAATTCCCTCCCTCACATAATAAAACTTTGGTCTAGTCTTCAAACCTTCAAGCGTTCTCTAAAAATCCACCTCTTTAGGCAAGCTTATAAAATTCCTCAACCCCCTAGTGTACCCTATTACCACCCTTTACATAGTTCACAAATGACAACTCTTTGACCTCTCTGATCCACATTGCTGTGTCACTGGTTCATATAGCCCACTAATTGTTACCTTTGCAATGTGAATGGACCAATAAGCAATATGTAGCATTTAATCTCATGTATCAAATACCCATTGTGCTATAGGTTTTAACCTTGAGAGCAGGGCTCTCTCTTTCTGTATGTTTTAGCCAGTATTGTTTTATTACTGTGTTTGCTTCCAATTGTAAAGCGCTATGGAAAATGTTGGCGCTATATAAATAAATGTTGACAATAATGTTGATGATGATTCTCAGTCTCTACAACTAGGGCTACTTTACCAGCTGATCACTCCAGACTCTTTGCTCTACCAGTGCTCAAATGGACTGAAATTGTTCTTCCTTCCCTAGGCACCACTTGCTATATTAGTTTACACATTGCAGGGAAGCCATTATTATAATTTTTAAATTTTTCAGTATTTATAAAGTGACAACTTCTAAAAGGTACACAAATATTACCAATAAAAAAATTGAATATGACATTGTTTGATAGAGTTTACAACTTAATATGCTCTTGCTTTTTTATAATTTAATACCATACATATTGACCACTTATATTTTGTCATTGCCCTCCAGGTCTTATACCCGCAGATGTTTTACTTACATTTTTAATACTAATTAAAACAATAATAAAATGTATATAAAATATACAGCTTTTAATATGCACATTTATTAGCATTTTACTTGCATTGTAGCGATCCATGTAGGCTTCCCGATGCATGTACATAAATAAACACAAAACAATGAAACAAGTAGCATTCCATAAGAGGCTACTGTAACACTATCGTAATGAAACACCAGTATAGACTACAGACTGTCCAGTTGGTATGGACAGTCTGTCGTCATACCTGTTTACCTGTAGTTTGCATATAAACTCTGGGATTTTCCAGCACCTGCCCCTGTTCCAATGATGTCAGACACATTCTTTGCCCCTATGCCATCCCCCAAGCATTTGTATTGTGAAATGATAATCACACTTTATAAATTTGACCCAAGATATCTGGGAGAAGATAATTGGGTGGTGGGAAAAAAGTAGTCAAAGAAGACCACCTCTCCTGAATGGCGGCATTTGCTAGTAATCTAACTGGCACCAACACTGGCTGGTTCAGTTCTAGACTAAATGTAGGATTTAGTTCAGAACGCTTATCATTTATTAAAGATAATTTGTAAGGGTGTTAAACTCTGGATCTCCTCCTTACCAGTGTAATTCTTCTGCTCACTCTTAACACATAAGTCTGGCTTTTTAATTTTCTGCTTTTAACTACTACTGACTATTTTTTTTTTAAGTTAGATTAATTTAAAATTATGTTTTTGTAATCATGTTTTGGGCCTATACTTATGTAAGCTTGTTCATTTCAAATTTTATATTTTACTAAAATGTGCTTATTTTTTCTATTTTTCTGTGTAAAAAAAAGTATTTAAGTATTTAGTTTACTAATAGCACATTTCAGCCATGTTGGAAGTATCTAAAGCTTCCAGATAGTGTATAGATGTGCATATGTTGTTAAAAATACACTAAGCTAAAGGAATACATATTGTTGTCAGAAATGCACAGAACAATTGTTAAAGGCCCTGAAGCCATGACAATCCCAGGTCATTCAGAGGTTATGGATAGGGCAGAGTAAGATTTGCATTGTAGTTGTTTTAACTATACATAGCCTAAGGACAATCTCCAGTTTGGATCATTCTTAGAGAGTCTTAGCCAAGCATCTGCATGTCATCCTTTAAATTCTTAAATGCCTGACTTTCAGGTAGCTATGCCATTATTATTGACATGTTTTTGTCTGTTTATTTTTATACAAAAGCACAAGTGTCCTATACTCTGTTAACAAATGACTTGACACAATAGGGGGTGGAAATTAAATGAATATGAGTAAATAAGGGAAATTATAATTGGCTTAATTATGTCCAATTTATTTCATATTAGCATTTACTTTATATCAAATTTAGGTTGAACACAATGGACTGGTGTCTTTTTTCAACCTCATCCACTATGTAACTATATAAATTTAAATGTTATGGTAAAGTCAATGTAACTATAAATTACTATGTATTATATTACCCTATTTCTGATTGTTTGTTTTTTTAATTTTTAATGTTTTCAATTTTTTATTTTTCTTTTATAAGCTTTATGAAACTTTCTTATCACTTTTTTTAAATAAATAAACAATATTATAGTATCTAAGCTTATTCATTCATATAAAATTAATAGTATCCATCACTAACTTTATACCCTATTAAAAATACAGTTTACAAATCATTCTCTCTAAACTGGTGATGTTTATATATTATTTCTGGCTCTATTTTAAGTATATGTTAAAATAAATATTTTGTATGATAGAAACATTGTTGCATGCTGTAAGAGATCAGCGCTGCGGAATCAGTGGCGCTATATAAATGAATGGTGATGATGATGATGATGATAATATGTCATATCTCTAAACCATTTTGCAAAAATGTTTCCTGGTATCTTCCTCTCCATAAATTAAATATATGATAGCATGACCTAATCTACTATAATATAGTCTAGATCTAAATTTGAATCCCACTGCACAAAATATTCTTATAAACGTTTATTTATTCCGCTATACCGACCTTTAAAGCTGCATTAGAATATATTTAATGTATTTAATAAATGTATTTATTTCCATTTAATAAATATTAAAACAATAATCTTAGGTTGTTTAAATAGATTAACTGAATAATTCATGAGTGTGTGTGAACAAATACCTGTTTTTTATTATTATTATTAATAATATTTATTTATAGTGCGCCACTAGGTAGGTATCCGTAGCGCCTTACAGGGACAGACAGAAACACGGTACAGGCTGAGACAGCACAGAACAGTTAACAAAAAGCACAGTAACTCGGATTCTCAAAGTACAGCTAGATGAAGGTGAGCGCCCCCGGGGGTGGAGAGAGGGGTAGAAGGACCTCACAGAAGAAACAAGGAGAGTAGAGTTAAGGTGGTGGGGAACAGGAGGAGAGGAGGCCCTGCTCGAAGGAGCGTACAATCTAAGGGGATGGTAGGACGGACAGATACGCAGGGGTAGGAGGAGGAAAGGGGGAGAGTGGAGGCAGAGACGGAGAGGGGGGAGAGAAGAGCGATGAGGAGGGACGTAGGAGGGGGACAGGAAGGAGGGCAGGGGAGGGAGAGGGGTAGGTGGGAGACTGGAAGGAGGGCATTTAAGTGGGGGACTGGAAGGCTATATGGAAGAGGTGGGTTTTTAAGGCCCGTTTGAAGCTGGACAATTTGGGTGAAGTTCTGATGGATCGGGGGAGCTGGTTCCAGTGGAGGGGAGCAGCACGGAAGAAGTCTTGGATGCGAGCGTGGGAGCGTTTTATGAGCATATTCAAAAATCTTTTAAAGAGTATTTCCATCTTGGAATAAGGCCAATCATAGTTTTAATATAGGTCAAGAAGTTTGTCTATTACAAATGTGATTGTGATAAAAAATAAAACAAGACTTATCATGATTTATTGTGTTTGAATTCTGCTTGCCCAGATTCAAGAGAATTAGTTTTCAACTCGCAGGACAAGGGCCAGATAGTACCTGTCTAGAAATCACCAGAAAATCTGCTTGTCATGATTAAGCAACATTTCAAATTCAAATGGGAAACAAAGTAATCCCCCCCCCCCCCAACCCAGTGTCTCTCCTGGTTTCACAGGACTGTGGCTGTTTTAAAGTTAAAAAAGTAACAACAAGAACAATTACAGGCATACCTTCATTCATCCCAACAGAAGACATTCTCAGATAGATTAAACTACATGGGAGACCAAAAACAAATAGCAACCTTGTCTCTTGCCCAACCCCCAGAAGCTACCAGCTGGCACTCTCTCTGACCCAATTGGGCTGTTGAGCCTGAGATAATGAGCAAGATTTGAACACTGGTGGTCCAAGTATAAAGGGCAGATGTCCATAGAATCCTTTCTTTTATGCAAAAATGTTTTAAAAAAGGAAAAAATACAAATTTGAATTGCATGTTAATACAATATTAGTGACTCTTCAAACCCCTATGCACCATGGGGGTTTGAAATATAAATACAAAAAAAACTTCCATCCTTCTTCTTTCTTTCCATAAAGACTACTTTTATGTAGTGTAAATTAAAAAAAACATCAAAATGAGCCCTTTCTCACACACTAGTACTGACTATCTCTTAGGAATTCATTGGATTTGACTTTTCGTCCAGCCAGTCACAGGTGCTTTCCCATGATGCCCAGTGAAGTGGAGTCCTCGCAAATGTAATCATTTAGAGCTAGAGTGCAGGGGGTAATGCAGGGCCATCCCAGCTTATCTTCCATTGGGACAAGTTGAGGATTTGTGGACAGGGGCATGCTTATGCATTTTATTTTTACTTTACCTTAAACAGTGTTGGTTCTGTGAAAGCAGCACTAGCATTCAGGCCTATTGGGAGAGTGGGAATGGGTCCCATTACTTCTGCTGATTCTGCTTCTATAGAAAAAAATAACAGAGATTAAGAGATCCTGCTTTGTAAGCAGGACTGCCGGATTCTCTAGATGGTGTAAATTTTTCAGCAAACTGGGCCAGTAAATTAATGCACAAACCGTTGAAATGCAGGTGAATTTTTAAATTGGCCAATACAATTCGTCCATCTCTAGCAGAGAGTCCTGAAGTTGTAAAACAGTGTTTGTTGCCCAGACCAAGAAAAGTATACTTGAATAGTCCTCAGGTGACAACTAAACTAATGCTCACTGTAACCATATTTTATTGAAAAAATGTAAATATTTGTTTTTGGGCTTAATATGTTTAATTGAAGATACATTATAGAAATGTCTGTCCTTAGACAGCTTAAACAATAAAGTTGCAATCATAGTGTAATGGCTCCCACTGAACACCAGATACATTTTTAGAACCGGAAGTATGAGAGATGTCCACCTATAACAAGCCGCCTTTCCTAGAAAGCAATGTTCTCACAGATACTTGGATGCCTTCAATACTTGAGCTCAGAGTTATAAGACTTTATCATAGATTCCAGGTAGTGAAGACTGACAGGAACTGGCGGACTGAGTAAAGGAACACCACAAAGTAGACAAAAGTAGAGAAGATACAAATGGTTGAGACAGGCAGTATACAAGGATACCAGAGACTAGGTCAGGGCAGACAGTGTGCAAGGGAGAATCAGAACCAAAGCCAATCGTTGAGCAGGGCAGCAGACTGAGAATATCCAGGGACAGGCAATGTCAGGCAACAGGTAATCAGCAGATAACACAGAAGCACAGCAGGCTCACGAATGCAGGACAAACACTATTACCGGCAGGGCGTATAAGCCCTCACTGCCATTTCAACTCATGAGAACCTGCCTGCAGTATAATTGTTGAAAATAACGATCATTGACTGCCAAGCCCAAACACAGTGTCCTGGCTGCCTGGCAAACAGTTGGGATGCAAGAGGCAGGACGGGCGGCCAAAGCAGAAGAATGCGTCCTGGCTGCCTAGCATTAGCTGGGACAGAGGAATCATAATGTGCAGTCGCAAGTAACACAACGGCTCATAACAGATAAAAAGTTTTTTAATATGACAACTGTTTATAATGCAACCATGTAGGAAAAGATCATATTATTTAAATTGAAAATTAAATATGTTAACTATCATGAAAGAATTTAAAACTTATGTAAAGTGAAGCAGTCTATCTAATAATCATTGTATTGCCAGCTATGACTCACACAATGAAAATTTTAAGTAAGCAACAAATATAATATGTTATATAAAAGTGAGGAAGTAATAAATAATTGCTACTCATGATAAATGCAATGCATATTTCAAGCTCTCTCAAGCTAATGCAGTCCTCCAAGAGCACTATCTTTAAATACCTTTCCAGTGGTTTGATTGTTATATTGAACAACAATGGATTCATATGTTAGGGTTACCCTGATATGTAACTTCCTGACACAAGGGATTAAAAGTCTGTAAAATACAGTATACAACTTTCCCAGGGAACTCCAATAAAATAGAACAAAGAAAAAATATATTTTTTACAGTATGTTTTATCTTAATTTAAAGTTAACATTTTTATTCAGATTCCATCAATGTTAATCCTTGTAAGAGTGTATAATTGAATTGAGTGTTTCCTGTAATTATTAGAACACTACTGATGATACACTACATCTATAAAATACACATTATAATTGATCTACAGTAGTGTGTAATTTATGACATCTGCATGCTGGAACTTGTGGTTTGTCATTACTGTATGTTTATACTGTACTGTGTACACACTGTAGTCATTTAATTGGACTCAGCAAAGTAAAGAAATACTATTGCAGATGGCAATATAAATCATTAAAAAAAAAGTTTTGGTGAAAATTGACCTATGATAAATGTCCCCCTGGGTGTCAGAAACAGCACAGCGAAGAGACAACACTAGAGTGAAAACAGTCTTTCTTCTTTGGTAGGCATAATGTACAATCTGTTCAACTACAAACCATGGTTGGACTACTTTGCTCTTACATTCATGGACTTTGGGGCATAGACTTCAAGGCAATGACCCAAAGCATAGTGCTTCTGCAGCTTTCCTAATAGAGAATGTTATCAAGTGGTTCCACACACCTCCTGAGTAAGATGGTATTCAACACATTATTACGGGAGTACACTGCAATGTATTGATTTGATATGCTTTTGTTCTATTCACAAATAACTATTCATATGTGTTTGTTTCCTATTTTTATTATAGGTCACCCGAACTGCGGTTAGTGTCACAGCCCCGTTTTAAGACCATGGCCATACGTTGCTTTGGAGAGGGTTGATGATCAGGAGGACATTGCAGCTTCTGATTGGTCTTCCCTCTGTCACAGCCCATCCCCCCTCCACAGCCATTTTAAAGCAATGCATTATATCTGAAGCACAAGAGAGGTTTACATCTACTGTACAATCTAAGAACACTGGGATTTTCAAATGAACATTTACTCATTCATAACTGGTTTATTGTACAATATAATATGGATTTGAAACAACAACATAATAATCTCCATAAAACCCAAGTTTTTTCCATTTAAACACTACAGTACCGCATGTGACTACTGTACAACGTATAGCCCCGCGTGTCACTAATTTAAGTTACAGTCATTACTGCATTTTAGTTTTATGGTGAAGGTATATATAAACTCTGAATATATCAGGATCGCTGGGATTTCATACTGTATTGATATTGTATTATTTTCACAATCAAGTATTAAATACATTTATTGCTATCGAACATAACTCCATAAAATGTTATAAATATATTCCCCAAACAGCCAGTTTTCACTTCCATTTGAAATCTAAACAAACACAAATCACCATTTGAAAATTATAAATATTTATATTGTTGGCTAAATTATAAATATACTTTAAGGTAAACTTTCAATAAATATACATAAGAATTGAAAACATTCTACATTATTTCAGACAGAACATGAGATGTGGTTTAGTTACTGCAACAGTTGTGATGTAGTGTATATTATAAAACAGTGATGATACAGTATATTATTCCTTCCTGGCTCTGGATATAACTAGAGGTACAGAGATAGATATTGCAAGACATGAGCAAACTAATATGCAATGCATTTATTTAAGTGTGTAGTTAAAGGCTTATGTGAATTCACAGAAAACCATTCTACAATATGATCCATCAGATTCACAACAACAAGATTGTAGGAAAAGAAAATGACAATATAAAGATGTAAATTGAGCAGACAAAAGATAGGGAATATTCAGGTTATTTATAAATATCTAAAAGCATTTATCGGACAAATGTCTACAATGATATTCAAACAGTAAATGCTGAGCAGGCCAACTTTATGAGAACAGTACAATGTTTGCATTTGTTTCTAATAATTACACATTTATTTCAGATTAGAAATATTCATACAAATATTAAATAGACTAATGCTCATATCAGAGAAGATCCAGAAGTCACTAAATATTTGTTTCTAGATATTGTCTGACCTAAGAACTAGTGACATAGTTTACAAAAAGCATAATTTTAGTTTTAGATTCTTATATTACTATAAGTTGTATAGCACATAATAACATTAGTAAACTTCATAGAATCAATTTCTATTTAAGCTAATATATCCCATCAAAATAGATTAGATTTTTTTATGCTTTTAATATACAAAATATCCTATGTCAATTTCAAGTATTAATCTAATTGTACCCAAAATAGTCCTTTTTTTATCCTTTATTTTCTAAAATTATTAAACCCATCCAATATATTATAGGGTCATATGATGTTTAACTGATAACACTTTTAAGTAAAAGTAACTAGCCCAGTGAAGTTACTAAAAATGAAAATAGTTAACTGCAGGAATTCGTTTCTTATTCTATATGTACATTTCTAGTATCAATTGACACTTTTTTTAATGCTAAACAGAAGGACTAACTGATCTCTTTGACATACTTTAAGCAAACAGGTAACCGTCCCCCATTATAGTATTCACAATGTGGCGATGTGATGTATTTTTGATGTCCCACCCTGTTCTACTGCCTATAACATTATGTGTATATTAATATTAGAACGACACTTACAATTTACTCACATACATGCATCATGTATTCAAGAGAATCCATAGGAAGAATTGTCGAAATTGCAGGCTTGGGTCTTATAGTCAAAAGACTAGTATACAAAAAGACATTCGCTCTATTCTGACATGAGCATCGCCACTGTTCTCCTGTGCTGAAATTCTAGCATGGCTACAGTTTCCAGAGCAACAGTGATCAGCTACCTGGTGTAAGTTACAAGGCTTTATTTTCAGTCTATGTCCACATATATTTGCTCAGGAAACAGCCATTTGATAAATTACCATATTAGAATAAATGCCCCTATGTTTATGTATGGCACCTCCTTAACTAAGATTTTCTTTTTGTGGTCTAATAAGAAGATATGCAGAATGGTCATTGTAGATCTGCTTCACTAAAGACATTGTAGGAGATGTTATCACGTGTTGATTGAGAAACAACAGGTGCTACATTCTAAGGTGTTCCTAACAGAAATGAAAGGAAAAGAGAAAAAAATAGAGAAAAAAAAATAAAGTAAATTAAAATAGATTACAACTTGAAATGGAATATGTTTTAGGGAAGAAGGAAATCACTGCACTGTTTATATATCAGCTGCATTTTCATGTTTCCATGGTTGAAACCATAATTTAATTTAATATAAAGCATATAGCCCTTACACCAATTACAAAATGCCTTTTAGTCTTAGCCAGAATATATCTTACCAAGCAACTTAGATTGTTTTTTGACATTGTTTATGGAAGATAATAGTGCATTATTCACTAACAATCTTTTTTTCTTTAAAATATTAGCAAAAATCTAAAAAAAAGCAAGGCCATTAAAACTTGGGACAAATTGTCATATTACATACAGAAAAGCATTGGTGAATATAAATATAATATAAATACACTAAGTTAAGAGTAATCAATGAAGCGCCCTTCCATACATTGTTTTATCTGTAATACAGGACAAATTTTTTAGCAAAACTGTTATTAAGAACTTCATGTTGGTATTTTGCTTTCATACATGGTATATTAGCAAATTCAGCAGAATATTAGAAGGTATTATTAGAATGTATTATATTCTACCCGCAATTCAAAATAATATGCATAGTCAGAAATATAAAATAATGATAACATTATGATGGTCTCATAGATTATAAGCTTGCGAGCAGGGCCTTCTCATCTCTTTGCTTTACCCAGGTTGTTAGTTACTGTATTTGTCCCCAATTGTAAAGTGCTAGAGAATTTGCTGGCACTATATAAATAAATGATGATGAAACTGATAATGGTACCAACATTAAGCATTACCAAGGCCCACTTTGTAAGAACTGAAAATGTTTCATTAGGTTTATTGACTACAGATCCCCTGAAAATCACCCCTACAGTAAATGCTATTCTTCATCTTCCCCACAATCCAGCACCATCGACAACTGTTAATCAGAGATCCACAGACCAACGTTGTGAAAAGAATGAGACATATAATAATTTCATTATCATAGCTGCCAAGGTGGTGTTTCTACTCTTGTTTTTATCAAACAATGATGGGATATTTTCAATCTATGCTTATAGGGACATTATACAAATAAGCCACACCCAAAAAAATAATAAGCATCTGGGTGAAGAAAATGCATTTACATGGCAGGCATCCATTACAACTTGCACATGCTGGCCAGAAAAACTTATTTTGCAGTGAGGGGGCCAAAAGAAGGCTAAAATTGTCTGTCTGTAGGTGTATATCCAGTGTCAACAAAGTCTGTGTAAAAACCCGATAAAGGGAGAATTAACTTAAAGAGACTCCATGTTGCTATGACATCACAGAAAACATATATTGGAAAATAGATTTACTTTTGGAAAATGTATGTATATTATGTGTCCTGAAATATTCATACATCTGTACATTTCAAAATAAAAATTCCACATTCAATGGAAAGTAATTTCACTATATTTGAGGTATAACCAGTCATCTCTTAGGGAGCAGCCCCTAAAGGAATATTATTTTTTGAGCTATAAAGAGCAGAAATGATCTCCATGCGCTCTCACACAGATTTCTTACTATGCTTGTTTTTAAGTATTATTGACTAAAATATTTTATTTTGTAATGTAAAGCACAAATTGCAAAAAGTCAAAACTCAAGAGAAAAATTGCTGTCAGAAATGTTTGTGATTTTGCTGTTGATGTTCAGTTTAAAAAGTTTTGAGAAATTCAATAAATAAATGGGAATACAAATGTGTTTCTTCCAAAATTGATGTTTTTGACAAATGTATGTCGTCAGCAGTATTTAGGGAAGTTCTCAGATGCTTTGTTCATTAATAAGAATAATAATGACATCATTTGTGTGTGTTGTTGGGTAAATGCTGACTGAGGTTTATTATAGATGAGTTTATGCAGGGCACATGGAACAATGCACACGCTTAGCACATGCAGGTGCATCCGCAGAAACTTAAAACAAGAATATATTTAGAAAATATGCTGAAACCCCCATAAATAAGACCAAAAACTATTTCACTCAATCTCTAAAGAGACGACATGCCCCATAGATTTTTTGATAGACATTTTATCATTCTGTTTGCAAAACAGCTGAATGAGCACTTCAAATATGACAACCAGATAGCTAACTCCAAATAAGTATAAGTTACAAGAGATAATGTGAGATTCATTTCTCAGGAAAATTGTATATTTAAACAACACGGCAACAATGATTGTGAATACGAAAAAAAAAAAATACATATACACAAGATAATTGACTGAAATTCTTAATCGCTCATCGTATTTTTCACATCAGTTTCACGAGTTTCCCTGTGATTAGCAGGACCTAGTGGGAAGTGGGAAGTTCAAGAATGATGGACACTATTACACCACTTCAACACATGCACATACAATATCATGTATATCATAAAATAAAATTAATGGCATGCAGATTTCAAAATAGCAATATACTTTGCATTATTATTTAGTCTTTACCAAGTCTACCACGATAGCAATTTTATCTGATCACAGGAGATGCACTTGTAATAATTGCAACATCAGGAGTATATGAATTGAGGAAAATCATTGTACAATACAGGGCACAGTCCTTTCATTGAAAGATATGCATGATGATAGCATTGAGATGTGTTTTGGTGCTGGTTTGGTCCTACTGTTTCCCTGATCCAGGATGTGGAATGAACTAAAAGTGCACTGTACTGGAGTTCCCCACACCCCAATTTCCAGATAATTTTTCCAATATTTTCCTCCCATGTTCCATTATTTTTTCCCTCGGTTTTGTGAGGCACATAATTAATATACCTCAATAGTATACTCCAATATTACAAAAAAAACTATAAACTCATAATGTATGTTGTACTGTATGTACACTTTTTATTATTTTGTATGTTCAACTTAGTAACCTGGTGCTACCGTTACAAATCAAGTTTAAAAACTAAAAAAATAAATAGCACTGTGTGTGAGCAGTATTGTCAGTGAGCTGTTTCATTAAAGTATTACTAGCTATTGTTAATGCTTTGAGTTGTATATATGTATACACACACAGACACACACACGCACACTATAAGCCTACATTTTAGATAAACATAAGGATGATTTCAGAAGTTTATTAGTATATTAAGTAGCCAGTTTACTTAAGAAATATAGAAACATCGGTTAACATGGGTTTTAGAACCAATGTTTAGAACTACACAATGTTTTGTAACCAGTGTTTAAAACACCAGCACAACCAATGTTTTCTTTTGATTTTTCCATCCCTGCTGCATATGTTTCCAGAAGCAAACTATTCTCCGACTCCCTCGGCTTCCATATCTGACATATAATCCAGTTCCAGCCCTCTCTGCGATGAGGCATTGGTGGCTAGACACTGGAGTACCTCTCCCATTCCATTATGGGAGCTGACCTCACCAATGCTGCACAGCTCTCTTGTTGCTACTAGCAACTTATTCCTTATACCAGTTCCTCAGGACTTTGCATTATGCTACCATGTCTGATTGCACCTTGGACAGCTATCCACATTCTGCTATAGAGAACAAATGCAAGCTTTGCTACCTCACAAACAGCTCCACCACTAAGTATCTCTAATTTGGTTATTGCCTTCCATGTATCTCCACTGTCCCATCACCTGGTCCAAATTGCCAAAATAAACTGTCCCACTTGATCCTGCAGCTCTTCACCCTCCCCCCCTCCCCCTCTGGAATGCAAGCTCCCAATGCCAGGGTCCTGTCTCATGTTGGTCCACCATCTGTCTACCTTGTATATCCCATGTCATGTCTGCTGATGTTCTCTGTTATGTCTGATGCTGAATTTTTCTGTATAAACCACTTGTTCTGTCCATACATTTATTATTCTGTCATTTCTGTCAATCCTATGGAATATGTGAATACATACTGTGGCAAAGAGGCCTATTTGTCACACCTTTCCTGCACAGGGACAGGGAACCTTCAGAGAAAGGCTGCATACAGGGTTAAATCCTTGCAGAGTCAGACTCCTAGTCTGCACACACACAGGTGGTATAATGAAGTAATTAAACCAAAGGGAGGATACTTGTGTATTTAATCCTGAGTTGTGCACTTGTTAGGGGTGACTAAGGCTGGAAGAGCTGGCCAGTCAGTAGAGAGCTGGACTGTGTTTAGCTTAGCATTAGGGTCACCAGGAGGTGTAAGCAAAGGATATTGCTTGCTGGTGTCATCCTGACAAGAAGTGTTGACATTTATTGTGGTGCAAACAATAAATGTATCTTTGATTTACAATAAGAAGTGGTCCTTGTTCCTGATGTTTGTAGGGTGCTCTTCTTACACGTGGTGTCAGAAGGTGTAAAAAGTGCTATAAGCAAGACGCGTTTATAACAATACAAATAAACAATGGTCATGATTATATAAACATAATGTATTATTTAAATAGTAAATAAAATCATAGAATCTGCTGGCTTGTATCATATGTTCATGTGTGACCACGTAAGGAAGGAGTTTATCCCAAAATGTTGATTGACATCCTACCTATGTTATGCCTGATGCTGCCCTTTGTCATGCCTGATGCTGAATTTTGTTGTATGCCTGTTATATGTTGTTAATAGCATCCATGCATTCATTAATTAGCTCAAATTTACCTGTTATTATGTTTACTGTTTTCAATACTAATTCACCCCCGTTAGAATCCACCATCACAGAAGTCTGTGTACTTTGATATAATTGCTGGTAATGGGCGTTCCTCATGGAATTTGTAGTTCATTTTACGGCAGAGCTGTCACGATTTTTGGGCAATTCTTTTAGACCAGACCAAAATGTTGTGCTGGCTAATCTGCATCACCACTGAGTGTCTTGGGAAAGCTAAGTTCTTTACCTAGCAGCAGTTTCCAGAGAAATTGAAGGAGGAGACGTCATTGCGCCATGTACCACTTGAGCTATCAGCTTGCTGACCAGGAGCTCATTGCAACTCTTGAGATCTGGGTCAGTTGAAAAAAAGAGAAGACATAGCTATTTAACCTAGCATCAAGTACAGTTGCCAGAATGTAATGATACGATTTCAAGATGTTGATAATTTTTGGATCCTGACGAAGCAAATATAGTACTTAATCTACAAGTCCAAAATAGTTAGCGGAATTTCTTTTTTATTTCCTCCTTCAATTTCACTAGCTGCTTTTCAAAAGCTCTAATTAGGGGAATCATTTGACTCAAGCTCACAGTATCTGCACTCTCTTCACAGGTGACTATTTCAAGTGGTTTCAGCACCTTGCACAACATGGAAAGTATTCTCCACTGTGCTGGACTAAAGTACATTCCCCTAAATTCTATTCTTCTTGCAACTGCTGTATTCTCCTACATGATGTTGCAGAATGCCAAAAAAGACCCTAAATATTTTGGGACACAGACAGCATCTCCTGCATGTCACTGTCATCTTTTAAAAAGTTCTGTACCACCAAGTTGATTGTGTGAGCAAAACAGGGAATGTGATGGAATTCCCCCCGCTGTAATTCTCTAACAATATTGGTGGCGTTATCAGAAATCACATATCCTCAGGGGAGTCCAAGTGTGATAAGCCATGTTGCAATGACATCCATTAGTTTTTCAAACAGGTTGTCAGCGGTATGCCTCTTAGTGAAGTAGATGATACACAGAGTAGCCTGCCTCTGAAAGATCTGGCGTTGTTAGATGCTGCTGCTGTGCCTGCTGCTGAAGGCGATTTACCAACCCAGTAGGCTGTCACAGTCATATACTCTTTAGTGGGTAGAATGGCATTTTGTAGGCCAATAATTTTCCTTTTAGTAACCTCCTGATACAGGTAAGGAATTGCTTGTCTAGTAAAATGGTATTAAGATAAAATTTGGCAATGGGGACACAGGACTTCAATTAACTGTCTTATTCCTGCTGCATTAATGGTGGACATTGGATGCAGATCTAATACTAGTATAGTCGCCATGGCGCCTGTGATTCGCTGTGCGACTGTTTGACAGTTGCCATTCTAGATTCCTCTGCAAAAGACTGTTTAACATTCAATTGTTGTAAACTACTAGTAGTCTTCTTCTTGGTCTGATTCTGGGTTGAAGATCCACCTCCAGCAGCAGGAGCAGCAGCAGTGGGCCTAATGCTCAAGGATTCTTCTGAGGAGTCCTGGATAGGGGAGGAGTCATCTTGCCTTAGCAAGTTGGATGCAGGACTATCTCTGTTCACTTGTGAGGATATTGATGATGAAGGTGTTTGGGGTGCAGATTGCAGGTGCTGGGATTTAGCTGAGAGAAGGGAAGTAGCTGATGCTGGACTGCATGTTGCTATTTTTTAGCATAAGTTTCTGATTTTCACAAACGCTTTCCATGAACTCGCTTCAAATGGCGTAACATGGATGAGGTTCCTAGATGGTTAAGGTCCCTACCTCTGCTGACTGTGGCTTTACAATGCTACAAATGGCTAGACAACTGTTGTCAAGATTTGTGTAAAACTAATTCCAGAAATAAGAGTTGGATTTTATGGTCTTATGCCCAGGTATGACAATTGTCTTCTTCTTATCACTCAAGAACTGCTTCTACTGGTGCATGACTTGTCACAGTAGAGTTAATTAACAGCACTTTTTGCTTAGGTGCCTTAAGCCCATTGTTAGCTTGTTTTGTGGAGGCCCAAACAAACCAAGCACTTCAGCCATAAAAGTTGCACTCCTTGTCGCTGGAGCACTTGGTTTGTTAAACTGTACATGTCCATTTAAATATATTAAATAAGGGTGGGTGGAAGGGCCCAATGACAATTCCATCTTGCACAAGTTCTCTTTTCTGCCATTGCTGTGTGGCAATGTTTCCTAGATGTGCTATGAACTGCTGTGTGTTTGTGTCGTTGCTCTGTTGCTTAGCATCCAGCCAGCTCGCTGCAGTCTTTGTCCGAGAGTGGATGAAAATAATATTGTGAGGTGGTCAAAATTTACTGGAAATGACTGGAAATTAGTGTTACTGAGGTTAATAACAACGTAGGAACAAAAAAAACAGCAAAATTATGTGATTTTAACATATTTTAGCTATTTTTTTTAAAAAAAAATACAGCTCCAAAACCAAACCATGAAGTTAAACACGGGGATCAGTGAACATCTCTAATAAATATATATATATATATATATATTATGCAGCACGGTGGCCTAGTGGTTAGCACTTCTGCCTCTCAGCGCTGGGGTCATGAGATCAATTCCCATCCATGGCCTTATCTGAGTGGAATTTGTATGTTCTCCCCGTGTTTGCGTGGGTTTCCTCCGGGTGCTCCGGTTTCCTCCCACACTCCAAAAACATACTGGTAGGTCAATTGGCTGCTATCAAAATTGACCTTAGTCTCTATCTCTGTCTGTATGTGTGTGTATATATATTAGAGAATTTAGACTGAAAGCTCAAATGGAGCAGGGACTGATGTGAATGAGTTCTCTGTACAGCGCTGCAAAATCAGTGGCGCTATATAAATAAATGGTGGTGATGATGATGATATATATATATATATATATATATATATATATATACTGTATATAGGGTAAATAGTCCAGTGACAGAACGTTTAAAGGAATTTTCTTGTTTAAGAGGATGGTGTATGTGCAAGGTACAACATAAAAACAGTTTTTAGACATCATCATTACTTTTAAAATACATTTTTGGTTTAGAGATTGAAGTAATAGTATTATAGAACCAAACAATCAGAAAGATATGGAAATTACCAGTGAATGAACCCCTAAAGGCAGCAAATTAACTCCCAATTTATAATTTGACTTACTTTACCAAAACAAAGGCAACATATCAACTTACATAGATGGTATATTAAATAGAATTTGAATGTATGAAAATTGGAAACATTCATTCAATGTAAATGTTCATTCACTGGATGATTCAGTATATAAATAATATAGATAAAAAAATAGATAAAAAATTATATAAGCTACAGGCGCTCAAGGAATACTCCAAGTGTAAGGCAGCTTCTCATCCATTAAGCATATATATATATATATATATATATATATATATATATATATATATTATGTACACTCAACAAGGGGAAGAGGCGGCTATATAAAAGTATTAGGTAGGAATATACTATATAACTTAGCTAGAAATGTACTGCATTACATGAACTGCATCTAGTTGTTGGTACAGGAAGGTTCTTTCTTTCATTTAAATGTAGGCTAGCAGTTGTTCTTGAATCAAAATAACTATTATTCGTATACGTATTCATGTATACCTGATTTGTAAATAAATTTTCAATAACAATGTAAAACAACAAGACAATGTAGTTTAACACCAAGGTGTATGTTTACTAAACTGCGGGTTTGAAAAGTAGAGATGTTGCCTATAGCAAAAAATCTGATTCTAGCTGTCATTTTGTAGAATGCACTACATAGATGATAACTAGAATTAAATTGGTTGCTATAGGCAACATCTCCATGTTTTCAAACCCGCAGTTTAGTAAATATACTCCCAAAAGTTGTCACAAAGAAGAAGTAACTGTATCTGTGCACTGACCTAATACATGTTTGATGCCATTTTTGCTACTTTAAGATGCATTTTGTATTGAAAACAAAGAAGGTTAGTTACATATATTGCACTGTCTTCCCTGTCTAGCCACCAGCAAGACAAAAAAATATATGTCTAATAATACAACTGTCCTCCACTCATGCAGCAACAACTAAAAGCAGTTTATCTTATACAATATATTGCTACTTATATTGCTTACCACACCAGTAAACAATACTGAAAGTGCATTTTTCCAATAATGAATGCATTGCTCTAAATCATAGACTATGGGGTATATTTACTAAACTGCGGGTTTGAACAAGTGGAGATGTTGCCTATGGCAACCAATCAGATTCTAGCTGTCATTTTGTAGAATGCACTAAATAAATGAAAGCTAGAATCTGATTGGTTGCCATAGGCAACATCTCCACTTCTTCAAACCCGCCGCTTAGTAAATCTAGCCCTATATGTTTTATTTTACACAACTTTCATTCTCATTATTTAATCTAGATTATTGGAATTCCATGCTGGATTTTGTTTCTCTTCAAAAACAGAAGCGATCTGAGCAAATAAAAGATAAACTGAACTGTGTGTTAAATTAATCTCATTACAATTGTATTATAATAATAATAATAACAATAATAATAATAATAATAATAATACACATTATTATTTTATAATAGGTAAACTAGAACACTACCCTGCTATCGCTTATCTTGAAGGGACAAATTCCTGAAAATCCACATTACGTTCCATGTTTCCAAAGCTGTAGTGATAATATTGATAATATTAACTTTATCCAGATATTCAAATTATCTATGAAATATAAGTTCAGCTATCAGTTTCTAAACAGAATTTTTATTTGACATACCATCAATTTGAGGAGGTCATTATTCAAGGAAAAGGCTTTGTCTATAAAATTATAAGATGCCTGTTTAGTAATATTAAGGTATTTTTCCTTATCTTAAAAAATATACATGTGTGCGTGATAGCCCAAAATAAATGGGCTATCACGCATAGCAATACTTACCAAATTGACTAAAATAGATATATGTATAAGTGAAAAAAGATGACAAAAAAGAAAAATCATTTATTAAATAAATTACAATATTTCAAGAAAGTCTTTTGTGAATCCCTTTGTCACAGAGTAAAATATTATGATTCCCAGCTACATGATCAACTATTAGTCTAACATTAATTATTCGTGAATTAAATACTTCTTTTTAACAGCCAAAAATCTAATAAATAAAATGGCACTAATTCAAAATGAAGTATATGTTAGCTGACTTTTATGTTTTTCATCAAGATGAAAAGTGCTCAGAAGCTATTATTTTGTCAGATTTCTCATTTAGCAAAGCAGCTTCAGTTTATGTACAGACAGCTCATGAATCAATACGTTTCCTTGTGCAATGTGTCATTTGTTAATCGGATATTGATAAAAATATTGACATGTAGCTAATTAATCGAAAACCTACAGCCAGCCATTATATATTCTCTTAATTATGTTCTTCATCTTAGTCTAAGAACATCAACACGTAGATGTTGAGCTGTCAAAAACAAAGTTCCCTAACAGAATTACGATGTATTTGTAGACAGAAGTAATTTTGGTAAGTTTCAAATGAGCTAAATATTTGATAAGCTATTTCTGCTGGACTTTGTGTACTCTGTGCGAGTCTCAGTTTGTAGCTTTATGGGGGTTAAGTAGAGTATGACATTCTCAAGTCCTGAGAAACTTCCATGTGTTCATGTTAGTACAACTGCAAAAAGTTACAAATGCAAATACTTGGTTACTATGGCTGGACATATTTCACCATGTTGGATCAGTTTTCACTGCACTAATAATCTCTACATTAGATATAGTGACCACTTTATTCAGGTTTTACTGTTTTGTCACTTTCAGTGAATACTTTAAATCTTTATAGTTTAAAGGGGTACATGTATCATCGTCATCATCATCACCATTTATTTATATAGCGCCACTGATTCCACAGTGCTGTACAGAGAACTCATTCACATCAGTCCCTGCCCCATTGGAGCTTACAGTCTAAATTCCCTAACATACACACACACAAACAGACAGAGAGAGACAGACTAGGGTCAATTTTGATAGCAGCCAATTAACCTACCAATATGTTTTTGGAGTGTGGGAGGAAACCCATGCACACATGGGGAGAACATACAAACTCCACACAGATAAGGCCATGGTCGGGAATTGAACTCATGACCCCAGTGCTGTGAGGCAGAATTGCTAATCACTCTTTCCCCCATACATGTCTCCTCCTAGTCACTTTGTGCTGCGCTCAAGAAAGACGAAAGAAAATTTTTATTTCATACCTAATAAAATGGTCAACAAGGGTTTGTGGAGTGTTGTATTCAATTAAACTTAATTTTTAAAGTGTGTGTGTGCTTATGTTTTTTACTCTTTAGGTATAATGGGCAGCGACCTTATGGACCACTGTACTTACAAGTTAGTTAAAGCCACAGAAGTTTTCAGCTGGTCCCTAGGAGCGAGAGGGGGGGGGGAGTATTTTAAATTGAAGGTCCACTTCCAATGGGCACCAGTCTTGCACTAACTAGCCAAGTTATCACTACAGCAGGTGGACACTACACTCATGGTCACCTTGTCTGCTGAAACCTAGCCCAGACTCCTTTGCACTGGGATTGGTTAATGATTTGCTCGCCATTTTTTTTTTATTTCATTACAGTGTACTCTGTGTGGAAACTATTTTATCTCACGCCCTTCCACACATCACTGCATATCATTTCTAAACATGATCCTGGACTGTCTATTGGATTTAAGACTGATAAAAGCTTGAGCATGTGCAGTAGGCCCAAAAGAATTCAGGATTTTGATTGGTACAATAGATAAAAAGAATAATTTTCTCTCTGTCTGCGCAGTGAAGAGATGACCCCCTGGCAAGATATGTTGGCATTGTCTCAACTCTGCCATGTTTGCTAAGAGCATTTAAAGTAATACGCACATGAAAGTATTAAACAATAAAATGTGGCGTTTCAGCAAGCATTTTATCACACCTGCCACAGACATGTTGAGCTTTAGGTGGCTTTGGGACATCTGTATGATACTAGCAGAGTGACATTTAATCACACATGATATTAGGAAAAGGGAGAAGTCAGGAGAAGATAAATAGATTTGGTGTCGGTAGTATAGAGGGGGTACTGGAGGGGAGCTTGAATGAGAAAATCCATTGTATAAGAGCAATGTAGGGGAGGAAATGCCAGAGGTAAATAGACTAAAGAAGTGGTTGGAAAGGTAGGAAGTGAACCAGCAAAGTACTGTGTCATAAAGACTGATGGAGTGAAGGGTGTGTAGGAGAATAGAGTGGTGAATAGTGTCGAAAACAGCAGAGAAATCCAGGACAGTGAGTATGAAGAAGTGACCCTTAAACCTCGCTGTAAGTAGATTGTTAATCAATTATTGTGAGGGCAGTCTCAGTGGAATGTTAGGGACAGAAACTTAATTACAAAAAGGGAAGTAAGAAGAGATAAAGGGGGATAGGTGTTTGTACACAAGCCGCTGAATTAGTTTGGAGGAAAAGATGAAATAGGAAAAAGGACGGTAGTTGGAGAAAAGGATGGTTTATCTAGGACTGGTCAGTTGAGCGTGTGGTTAAACGAGGACAAAAATGTGAAGAGAAACTGGTTGAAAAGGTGAGCTAGATATAGGGTAGTAGTGGGGGATAGGGAATGGATAGTTTGAGAGGGTGTGTCATTGTAATTTCATTTCAAAGCATGACAGACAGGATTGGTGGTGGGGATTGTTTGATTTGGGTTTTTATTTTCTTTTATATTTTTATTTTTGGAAGAGCATATTTTGTGTATAATTTTAATGTGTATAATTTTCTGTTATATATAAATCTGCAACGGGGGAGAGGAGGGACTCAATTAGAACAATAGGTAGAGCTGGAGTAGAATTAATTTACTGATTAGCTGATGGTTAGATAGAGAGGGGTTAAACATCATTTATTTTGTGAGTATAATCATGACGAGGGAACAATCTATTATTGGAAACATTTGTATTCTGCAATTGGGATCCTATTTGAATATCTGGACACTTTGGGGCGTATTCAATTGTTCCTCCGGCCGCCGTAAAAATGAGCGTGTTAAAACTATTACCGTTTATACGGTAATATCGCGCGCAAAAACCATTAATACGGTAGTTTACTCGCTGAATTTCAGCTGCGAGATGAAATTCAGCGAGTAATTACCGTATAAACGGTAATAGTTTTAGAGCGCTCGTTTTTCCGGAGGAACAATTGAATACGCCCCTTTGTGTGAGTGTATAAGTAACACAATGTGTCTAATCTCTTTTTATCAAACAGTGATAGCTATGTGTATGTTTGTTTGATTTATACGTCCTTCCTTGCTGAGGAGCCTGCTCGTGGATTAAGGGAGTTTGGCTACACTGAAAATCTGTGCAATATACCTGACCAGTTATTTTCTGCTGTTGGATTTAACTTAGGCTCGGTATACACTGATGTGTGATCTACAATGATTTTACTAACCAGTGAAGGTCTGGACGCTCGGGTGATTCATGCGAACACACTGACACAATTTACCTTTAGCTGTTTAGAGAATGACAACCCAACAGTCACTCATTCATTCATTCCTTTCACACCGATTTAAACTGCCTTGTTATAACTATCCACATGTCCTTACAAATTTTGTTAGCTTCAGTGACAAACTATTCCATCTACAACACTATCTACATTTAAGTCACCAGGATATGCTCAATGCTGGCATTGGTTGAAAATACCATGGGGTAAATCTATTTAGTACCCATTTCTGCAAGTCGCCGGAAACTGCGATTTTGCAGTAGAGATGTTTGGGCTCGGTTTTCTGAAAACCAAGCCCACCCAAACATCGCAGTTGCGAGTACTGAGCCGGCTAGGTACTTTCGCGCACACTCAGAACTGAAAAGGAGGCAAAACATCATTGTTGCATCATCGGATCTAGTGAGTTTTGGATTCTATAAGTACCACCTTCAACGGAGAACAGGCAGTATTTCACAGACAGACACAGAAGGGGTAGCAGGGTTCTTATTAGTCTCAGGTGCAGTTGGGCAGCATCATTGATGAAACAGAAAGAGGAGGAGCGGCAGTGTTCTAAAAAGTCTCCAGTGACATTGCTCTGTGTCATAGCTCACACAGAAACAGGAGAGGTGACAGTGTTCTTGCCAGTCTACAGTGTCAGTGCCATTACTCATTTTCATTTCTGAAAAAGAAACAGTAGGGATGGCAGTGTTATGAAAAGTCTCCAGTGACATTGCTCTGTGCCATAGCTCACACAGAAACAGGAGAGGTGGCAGTGTTCTTGCCATTCTACAGTGTAAGTGCCATTACTCATTGTCATTGCTGAAATAGAAACAATAGTGATGGCAGTGTTCTGAAAAGTCTCCAGTTACATTGCTCTGTGCCACATCAGTCCACAGAAAACCAGGAGCACCAAGCAGCTGCTGGCAACAGTCATGATTATAGTAATCCCTCTACATCCTCAGCTAAAGCCTATGATAAAGTGCATAGTGTTTTTAAGCCAGGGAAATACAAATGTAAAAACAAATCTTTTACCTTGGGTAAAGTGCAATCAAGGCAAAGTTAACTGCAGAAAAAAAATAGAATTGCCAACATATCATTCTACACACTCAGTGTCAATGAAATAGTCAGGCTTTTCCTTTTCTGTATGAGTGCTAGTTCTGCAACTGTCAATGAGGCATATTTTGTAAGGTCAGCCATGACAATGCAAGACCTTGTCATTCAGATTTAAAAAGTGGTACCCAAAATACTTTTAAATGTAAAAGCCGAGTTAGAAAAAAACAGTAAGGCAGAAGAAACTGTATGTTCAGATTCAGAAATGACACAAATCCCTGAGGAGAGTCTATCCATGAGTGCTATGTGTAAGCCTGACCTTTCTGATACTGTACTCATAAAGAACCTCCTTTGAGCGTTTCTGCAGAAGTGTAGATGAGCAGCACAAGTGTAGGCGGTGATACACAAGTCGAGGATGCCACTTTGGAATTGCAACAGGATGAGGGGAATATGTGGACAAGCGGAACTGGGCAAACTAAAGATTATATGACTGACAGCCCACTGGGATGCAGAAGCAGCAGCAGCATCTACCCAACAACGCCAGATTTTTCAGAGGCAGGCTACTCTGTGTATCACAGGCTTCACTAAGAGACATACAGCTGACAATCTGTTATAAAAACTAAGGGATGTCATTGCTACATGGCTCTCCCACTTGGACTCAGGATATTGCATTTCTGATACTGCCACCAATATTGTGAGAGCATTACAACTGGGTGAATTCCATCACATTCCTAGTTTTGCTCACACAATCAACTTGGTGGTGCAGAGCTTTTTGAAAAATGACAGGGATGTGCAAGAGATGCTGTCTGTGGCCCATAAAATTTTGGGACATTTCCGGCATTCTACAACAGCATATAGGAGATTGCAGCAGCTACAAGAACAATTTAATTTGCCCTGCCACCAACTGAAGCAAGAGGTGGTAACAAGGTGGAATTAAACCCTTTATATGCTTGTGAGGATGGAGGAACAGCGAAAAGCCCTCCATGCTTACTCCACAAGCCCTGACATTGGGAAAGGAGGGGGAATGTATTTTAGTCCAGCGCAGTGGAGAATACTTTTCATGTTGTGCAAGCTGCTGAAACCGTTCGAAGTAGTCACCTGTGAAGTGAGTCAGACACTGCTAGCTTGAGCCAAGTGATTCACTTAATTAGACAAATGACCCAGATCTCAAGAGATGCAAGGAGCTCCTGGTGAGCAAGATGACAGCACAAGTGCTACGTGAGACAATGGCATCTCCTGCTTCAGTTTCTCAGGCAACTGCTGCTAGGAAAAACTTAGCTTTCCCAAGAGACCCAGGGATGATGCAGATGACTCGGCACAACACTTTGACATCTGGTCTGGTCTAAAAGAATTGACCAAAACCGTGACTCCTCTGCCAAAATTCCACCTGATACTTCTATCAACATCCAAAGATTGGTGGAGGATTATTTTAATGACAGCATGCAAATAGACATATCAGACAGTGCCTTTACATACTGGGAGGAAAAAAAGGCAATTTGGAGACCCATGAACAAATTTGCTTTGCAATACCTAAGCTGTCAAACCTCCAGTGTGTACCCGGAAAGAGTTTTCAGCACAGCAGGGAACCTTGTCAGCGATCGACGTAGGAGACTACTTCCTAAAAATGTGGAAAAAATGATGTTCATCAAAATGAACTACAAATTCCACGAGGAAGTGCTTTGCAGGCAATTACATCAAAGAACAGAGACTTCTGTAATGGTGAATTCTAGCGGGGATGAATTAATATTGTGTGAGGATGATGTACACACTGACGAGTGTGTGGCTGAGGATGATGACAACATCTTGCCACTGTAGAGTTCATTAACAGCACTGTTAGCTTAGGTGCCTTACGACCATTGTTACCTTGTGGGATTCAAAGAAACCAAGCACTTCAACCACAAAAGAGGCAGTCCTTGTCGCTGAAGTGCTTGGTTTGTTAAAGTATGCCTGTCCTTTTTAAGATCCGAAATAATGGTGGATGGGAGAGCCCAAGGACAATTCCATCTTGCACTACTTTTCTTTTCTGTGACTGCTGTGTGGCATTGTTTCCTAGATTTGCTATGAACGGCCATGTGTTTGTGCCGTTGCTTTGTCGATTAGATTGCAGCAGCTATAAGAACAATTTAATTTGCCCTGCCACCAACTGAAGCAAGAGGTGCTAACCAGGTAGAATTGCACCCTTTATATTCTTCAGAGGATGGAGGAACAGCAAAAAGCCATCAGTCTTAGAGTTCATTGGTTTGTTAAACTGTACCTGCTACCCCTCCTGTTTCTGTCTGAGTTTGTTAAACCTTTTTAACATATTTCCCAAGGACAATTCCATCTTGCACTGTTTGACATTTTGGGCTTGGTCTATCAGCTTGTGTGACAGATGACAATTGAGGTTTTAACAGTATTATTAGGTTGCCAAGTCACATGGGAGACACTATGATTAGGTAGACTATTCAAATGTGGACAGTATTATTATAGGTTTAGGGATATGGTTTGGTTAAGGACAGGTCTAGGGACAGGTTTAGGGATAGTGACAGGTGTAGGGATAGGGATAGGGAGAAGTCCAGGGATAGGGACAGGGTTAGAGTTAGGGATAATACTGTCTACATTTGAATTGTCAACCTAATAAATACTGTAAACATTGCAATTGATGTACTAATAATACTCTTGAAGTCATTTTATTGTCGACTTTATATCCTCGTCTACTCTGCTGTCCATCAATCATATTATGTCAATCCAACATAAGGGTGGGTGGGAGTTCCAAAGGACAATTCCATCTTGCACCACTTTTCCTTTCTGCCACTGCTATGTGGCAATGTTTCCTAAATGTGCTATGAACTGCCATGTTTTTGTGCCGTTGCTAATTAACAGAGCAATCAGGCAGCTCACTGCAGTCTTAGAGTTCATTGAAAGCACTGTTAGCTGACGTGCCTTAAGCCTATTGTTACCTTGTTTTATGGGGGCCCAAACAAATTAAGAACTTCACAAACGTCACACTCCTTGCCGCTGAAGTGTTTGGTTTGTTAATGTGTGCATGTCCTTTTTAAGATCCATTATAAGGGTGGGTGGGAGGGCCCAAGGACAATTCAATCTTGCACCACTTTTCCTTTCAGCTACTACTGTGTGCCAATGTTACCTAGATATGCTATAAACTGTTTGCAAAACTTAGCTTTCCCTAGACACCCATTGATGATGCTTGCAGATGACTCAGCGCAATATTTTGACTCCTAGTCTGGTCTACTCTAAAAGAATTGGCCACAATTTGTGACACCACTGCTGTAACCTGATCCTACTATCAACATCCAAAGAATGGTGGAGGATGATTTTAATTACAGCGTACAAAATAGACATGTCAGACAGTCCCTTTGCATACTGGGAGGAAAAAAGGAAATTTGAAGATCCATTGTCAGGATCTGTCTTGCTTCCTCTGCAGCATTGTGTCAAGATGCTGCTTCATCTTAGCAGCTCCTGCCTCTGGGATTGGATTGGACTTTATTATTATGTTTCACTGAATGTGTTATCTGCAGTACCTCTGATCCACCAGATGTGTTGCTATTGTGCTTTGCTTCTCTGTCTTTTAGGAGTTACCTTGTTGCACCAATTATCTCCTGCACCTAGGTGTTCCCTATTTATAACTGCCACTCCTTGCATACCTTGCTGGTCATTGTTTATGTTGCTGCTGTTCCATGTTGCTGTGCTGTGCTCCTGGTTCCTTCATATTACCTGTTTACCTGCATCAGCCATGTTCCTTGTATTTGCTTTCTGCATCTCCCTGCAATCCTCATTCTATACCTACACCATCCGGTTTGTACAATCCTACAATAAATATTGCGTGTTTCACCAAATTCTAGGCTCCTAAGCTGTGATTTCTGCATTTACGTGTGACATCCATGTACTAACTCGCTTTGCAACCTAAGCTACCCACGCTCCAGGTACTCAGAAAGCGTTTTCAGCACAGCAGGAGACTTCCTAAAAATGTGGAAAAGATGATGTTCATCAAAATGAACTACAAATTCCACGAGGAAGGCCTTTACCAGCAATTACATCAAAGCACACAGACTTCTGAAATGGTTCATTCCACCGGGGATGGTTTAATATTGTGTGAGGATCATGTACACTCTGATGAGGGTGAGGATGATGACAACAACATCTTGCCACTGTAGAGTTCATGGACAGCACTGTTGGGCTTAAATCAGCTAAGCTATTGGTAGTTTGTTTTGTGGGGGCCCAAACAAACCAAGCATTTCAGCCACAAAAGTGGCACTCCTTGTCGCCGACCTGCTTGGGTTATTAAACTGTACATGTCCTTTTCAATATCTTACATAAGGGTGGGTAGGAGGTCCCAAGGACAACTCCATATTGCACCACTTTTCTTTTCTGCCACTGCTGTGTGGCAATGTTAACTAGATGTGCTGTGAACTGCCGTGTGTTTGTGCCATTGCTCTGTGTCTTAGTATCCAGCCAGCTCGCTGCAGTTTTTGGCCGAAAGTGGATGAAAATAATATTGTGACCTCTGAGGGGTTCAAAATTAACTTAAAATGACTGGAAATTAGTGTTATTAAGGTTATTAATAATCTAGGAACAAATAAAGGGCAAAATTATGTGATTTTAGCATTTTTTAGCAATTTTTGCAAAAATACATAGCCAAAACCAAAACATGCGAGGGCGGTTTTTTCAAAACCAAAACACAAACAATACAGATCCAAAACCAGTCAGTGAACATCTCTAGTTTTTAGTGAAAATTTAAAGCGGCAATGGCTTTAAAGGCATTGTTTTGCCTTTAAAGCCTTTTTTGCGCTTTAAATTTTGACTGAAAACTTACCGATTTCCAGCAACTTGCAGAAATCGGCACTTCACACATTCACCGCCATGACTCTGTAAACTGTATGGAGATTGTGATCATGAGTCCATACACACTACATGGTGATTGGAACAAGATTATTAAACAGTACCATCTAATCAAATAAAATAACAGCAATTAGAACTTTGGAATGATTTTCGTTCATCATGTGATCATACATACATTTCCTTTTTTTTATACATATGTTCATCATTGCCAACGAGCTTGTTTGTGGACTAAGATAGACTGGGCATACTGGAAAATCTGTGTAATACCTGGCCAAGTATTTTCTCCTCAGGGGCCGCATTGAAACAGTAACAGGCTCAGGTAGAAAATAACTTTTTTGGCATAGGGAGAAAAAAAGAAGCATTCACTGCTTGGAATTCGATTGAATAGAGACAAGATTAACATCTTATCTTTTGTTAATAGAATTACAATGGGGGACACAATTTGGTATTGGACACATTCTTGATTTATTCTTTTTGTGATCCTGTTGTATTGTATTGGTTTGCCTTTTTCTCATTGTACATTTTTGGATGAATTGATAAGTTCTGTTTCATTAGAAGCGCCTGGTCTACCCATATATTTATTTTAGTTCAAACAGAATGCTTTTGAGCTAACTCTTTTGTGTGAGCCATTTACATTTTTAGAGAAAACCATTACTTTATATATCAGTTTATGCCTCCCATGTATAAAAATCGAGATGGCAGTTTTTTAAACCACACATTAAAGAGCCTGAAAACCCCAGGAGAGTAAATCTTCCCCTTATTAGTTGCAGGCCCTTAGCTAGTGATTGTGCACACCACACTACACCTGGTACTTCACCATGAATGGACGTCAACTATACAAATTTCTGATTGTGGCCATGTCTAGGTATGCACATTTTGAGCAAATTGGAAAGAAAGACAATATAAATTTATTATTATACATATCCATTATCAAGACACAAGGACTGTTGCATTGAAGTATGAAATTGGCTAAGTACTACATTTATTGCAACCTTCCACAAGAGACAGACTAATCTAAATGTAGTATGAGAAAACTATATTTTGTATAAGGCTGTAAAGTCGAATTAGATTAGTTGAAGCCCATCAACTTCCAATATTACTGTAGCTACATTGATTACTAAGTTTATGGCTCAATTTTGCTATTTAGTTTTGTTGTACTGAGGAAATACTACCTTATAAAGACAATGGCATGGCATCTCTGACACCTCTGTTATTTAAATACTAATAAGTTGAGTATTGTTGCAATAAGTGATCTGCTACTGCCTTCCTTTTTTGTGTGGTCTATGATTACGTTGTAGTACCTAGTGTTTTAGTTTTGCAGACCACTCTTTCTGTTGATTTTATTTGATACTTTTAGCAGGGTTATCCAGTAACTACACATTACCTGGTATAAGTGGATGGAGCAATGCCATGCAAAGTTCCTCCAGTTCCCAGCAGTGGGAAGTTGTGTATACCGGGAACCAACTATGCAGCCTTGCTGCATTCTGCAACTGAGGTGCAGTAGCAGGTGTGGTGAGTTGTAGGGAAAAACATACATAAAGCACCTGTTGTTTTTTTTTGATGAATCACTAATATGTCTTAATAATATCATTTAGTGTTTTGATGATAATTTTAGACTGGATTTGGTCTCATATACAGTAATGTCAAAGTGTGCCTTATGAGAGTATAATTGCAACTTTCATTTCATTCCTTGCTCATCCATACTTAAGTGTACTTAAACTTTTAAATGCATTATATATTTGGAAGCTCATTCTTAACATAGGTGGTCATGCCCACATTTACATTTTAATGACTCCATAGGCCACTTCTTTTTCAGTGCTTTCCATATCACTCATCCCTTTCAGACATGGTTCTATCCCTCTAAATAAAATAAATGCATTGAATTATTCAGCCCAAACTACAGTAAGGCCATGGGTAATGTTTACATTATGTAAATAAACAAAGAGTGGCATACATAATGTTAAAAATGAAAACAACAATGTATAAGTGAGCATAGTACTGTTCCTGTAACTCTGCCACCAAAGGCACTGGCATAGGTGGTGTGTCCACAAATCTGGGCTTGTATGTGACAGTAAAAAGTTAACACATTGTTAACACCACTCCATCATACATCAAGCGGTATATTAAGTAAATTGTGGGTTTGAAAAAGTGGAGGTGTTGTCTATAGCAGCCAATCAGATTCTAGCTGTCATTTTGTAGATTTCACTAAATAAATGCTAACTAGAATCTGATTGGTTGCTATAGGCAACATCTATACTTTTTCAAACTTGTAGTTTAGTAAATATACCCCCCAAGTCTCTGATGTTAGTGCTTTATTTGGAAAGTACAATTTCCGCTTGATTTTTTTCACCTGTTAAAAGTAAATTATATTGTACTTTTAAAGTGCTCAACAACTGTTTTTTTTTCTTTATTCTGAACAGTTGAGAACACTCTGTAATCTGACGTAATGGTAAACAATGTAAATGCCAGTGAAGTGAATGTCGAGTGGTTAGACAATCCTTTTCAGAGAGTGGTTTAAAGATTTAGTTGACATAAAGTGCAAAAATCTCCTAGAATCCAATCATTACAAATTGATTACCTTTATTTGCTGAAAGGGTATTGATTTACTAGGGAGTAAATGAGACATAATATGAATCATAGGAGAAATGAGTAAAATTTTAAAGCTATGTTGTGGAAATCATTAATGATACCCAGCCAAAGAAAATCCATATGCTGAGAATTAGGAATCTGGTTTGCATCATGGTGATTGTCAATAGCGTTCTGATCGTGTGCTTGCTATTGTTAATGCAGCTAATGTGCTCACAAATGTTCTGTGATCTAACAAGCGCAAGGCGGCTCAAACCATTTCTAACTTAAAATTTGTTTGTGCACTTAAAATATTAAATTGTCAAAAGTTATGAATCTGTTTTATGTCCAAATTCAGCTGTTGAGTGTGTGTTCCTGGATAGTCAAACTGTCTAACAGGGAAGATCTATTTCTATGTGAATTGCCGTCAGTATAAAGCCGCAATGTTGAGTGATTCTGCATGTTGTGTGAGGTGTAAACGTTTGAAAGATTGATTTATTGCTGCACTAGGGAAAGGTGAAGTAAATTTGAAGGACAAACATAAGGGGTTTTGAAAACTCTGTACGCTACAATTCCATCCATGAATAACTTGGATGTCAGTTCTCTGAAAAGCATGTCTAACTACAACAAATCTGTATGTGTCTAGAGCAAAGGAACAGCTGCTAGAAATCTCTGTCCTGATTACTATTGAGAGATAGCTAAATGTTCTGTGTTAGCAGGAATGGTTTGTGGAGTGGGCTAGAAATTTTATAATAGAATAATATGCATGTGGAAATTTGCCTTACCATTATTACCGTTTCAAGTTTGTTATACCATAATATATTAACCATTGCAGACCCAGCAGGCTGCTTATTGCTAAAGAAGTGTACAGGCAAACCGAAGCTTATAAAAGCTTGCTTACCAGGTAATATTAGATTTCATTTACTGCTTGCAATAGTCTGCTTTGACTCCTCATGGTACCCCTTGTTAAATATAAAAATATATAAAAATGTAAAAGTAATAAATACATGACCTATTTATGCCCCTATACAACTATGCCAAATCTATTACAAAGGTATACATATCTGGTATCTGTTTACTCTAACGTTAATTAAAGGGGCAAAATTCAGGGGCTGGCTGGCAACTTTTGGCCTTGTTGGCAAACACAGGCAAGTAGCCCAGACTCTTAACCAGTGCACCACAATGGAAAAATAAAAACTATGTTGATTTAGTTTGTCTAATGTTTGTAAAATATCTAAAACATTTTCAAAGAGCTGTTAGAAAATACAACACAAATCCATATAACTAGTATTCAATGCAGAAAATATTCAGCTTGTGGTGAGAACAGGATTGTGACCCATGCAACCAAAGGTCATAACGCACCAGATACCCTCTCTCCCACTCTGGGCTTTTAGGAGGAAAGTGGGGCATTGTATGTATCACTGTATCCAAATTATCTCAACTGTGACAGCTTATATTCAACAGTATCATGTATCACTTTGTTATTGTCTATTCTTTAATGTGGCCAGGTGGGTTCTGGGTAATTATCAGGGTGGTCTCTGTAACAGGTCCCACAGAGGGGCTGCAGTAACCTGTTTCTCTAGGACACAAGAAGTCCTGATCAGCTGGCAGCTGCATACTGGGGAAAGTTTGGGCCTGGGCCAGGGTGGTCCTAGTAATGGAAGACGTTAAACTGGGAGTCACAAAGTCTTTATCCAGACCCATTGTTTCTGACTGTGGCCAGCTAGACAGTGATACTTGCAGGAGGGCTTGTTCATGTGTGGGTCTGGGAAGGGAAAGCCCCATAAAAACCATCTTATGACAGCTGCAAATCCCTGTTAAGGCCCCTATCTAAAATTACCCTGGCCCAGACCCAGTGAGTGAGGGAACCAAACTAGTGTGGTCCAGGCTGAGGGCATGTATGTTTCTTGGTACAGTCTATGCTCTGAAGTTTAGATTTCTGCTAGAATGGACATCCTTTTATCGCTGTTGGAGATCGCTGAAACCTAGTGAGTCCTGTTGCATGTTGATCATGCTGGAGCAGGGAGACTTTGGGCTTGACTCTTACTATGCTGGCAGAAGGGAGAATATCGAACCAAACGGCCAGGACCAAGGGACAAGAGAACTAAGGTGAAGGCAGTCCTTGGACTTGTGAAGTAAGGGACAGTGAATATGGTAAACCTGCCTGGCATTTATTTAATACTCTGTTTTTGGCCATAAAAGTACAACTTTTAAATCACTCATCTAACAACGGTTAGCTGAGTGATTTAGAACCCCTAAAAGATAAGGGTTACCCTCACGTGGCACATAAGCTGACTCCAGGTGGCCAGCATTAAGTGGACACAATTGGACCAAAACTAAACCTGGTATCCTCGTATACTTACTATACAATACATAGTGTGTTTTAGTGTCTTGTAGTCTAAGTGCTGATTTTGGGGGTCATTTAGAGATGGAAATTTTTTGTGTAAAATACACATTTTTATACTGTCATGTGCACCAAAAATGTATATGCATATGCAATGTGTTGTGTTATATTTAGTTTTCTGTATATAGAATAGGGGAGGGAACTAACAGTTACGAGACGTATCTCTTGCAGGAACTTGTTATCCCCCCAAACTGAGCCAAATAACATCACCCATAGCCCACATGTTCCCTAGGGGCATTTGGCCCGCATTTTCTACCTTGGAAAAAACAGTCTTGTGCTGATAGCACTAGGGCTCATACCAACCCCACTGTGAGTCCAACACCCAAAGTCCTCAACTGAGTCGACCAGCCCTGGAAGAGTGGAAATTTCTCATGGAAAAAAAGACCATGTGTTTGGATGGATGAGGGTATTTTGTTTACATAAGCTGATATTAGGGATCAAGTTTCAGGACAATTCAGGTGAGAACAATTTTTGACAGCTACACAACAAGCAACACTTCTTACACCACCATGTTAGGTCTACAAGGTTTAAATAATCAGAGTGGGAACACCAAAATCTTGGAGAATCTAGAGCCTGGTACTGCCTGCTAATAGCAGTATGGGGAACATACAGCCCGGTATGTTGACAAACCTTTGGGAGCTTCAGGTCAAGGACCTCCATTTTGTACCATTTGCAGGGATGGGACTAGAACCCTAAAATACTGCACAGTTGTTGTTTGTGCATTTATCTTCTGTGTTAGTGTGCCCTTTTGCTATTTAGTGGGATTGTTGTGTTAGTTCCAGTGAACTTACTGGAGCTTAAAATCAATGTCCTTTGATTTTCATCAATATCGTCCCTTTGTTCCCTAGTCCATTAAAAGGGTCCTAAGTACCTGATGGTTAAAACTGCCCTAGGAATTCAATCTACATCAACTTGTGGGGCGGACTGAAAATGTTAACGGTGGAATAGTAAAAATGTCACTTCTAAGTCCTGTCTATGACCACTTAAGAACCACCCCTTCCTAAAATACTGCATCCATTTAGCCTCAATTATGTCCTAAATTAACCATGAGAATGAGGGGACATCAGGGCTGTATGTCTTTATGTGTTTAAATGTCATTATTACATTAGTGAAAGTGCACAAAGATAAGAGCTTTCCCGGTCAGCCTGCAGTTTAGGTGCAGAAGACTCCTGATTGCAAGGTTATACTAAGTACCTCTGTAAGTCAAGTGTGTTTGCAAGGAGGAAAATTCTGTGCTTCCCACTCAAGTTAGGAAATGTCCCTCTAAATGCATTTTCTCTTTCCCTTGATCTAATTTAAATAATCTTGTTCCTCAAAATAAAATTTCATTTATTGCTATATTCCAGGTTTTATCTATATCAAGTTGATTTTTAGAGTATGATGGGGTTTGCAGTGTTTCTTGGTCTGCCAAGAAAGTATTATGTGTAACATGCTTCAATGCACCAGCTCAACAAGTGTCCCTAAAAACTATTCAGTCACATGACCCCAGCCACGCTCCGCCCGCTCGGATGTTTAACAGAGTGGGCAGCTGAGATCGGAAGCCGCAGCAAGGATCAGGTAAGTCTCTTACACTCTATTTTTCCTTTTAGCTCTTCCTACCATATGGTGGCCTCTGGATTGTAGGTGTAGGGCACCTGCAAACAAAAAACAGAGGCAACCAATGGATCACACGAGGTAGAAGGGGCATTAAAAACATTAACTGTTGGCCAGTGTACAGTTTACTCTCCATGTTTGAGGGGGAAGAAACACTCAACCTCCTAAAAGTGACAATGGTGAGTCTGCTGTTGATAATACCCACCAGATAGAAAAGCCATTCTAGCAATACTGTGGACCCTGGAGATTAGAACATTCTTCACAAAATATATCCTGGATGATACCATGACACCTTTCCAAAGGGGTGAATAAGCAAATGGAGTTCAAATTGTCTGGATTAGTAATCACACAATGTACAGGTCATCATTGTTTTTTGCTGGTAGCTAGAATAGCCACTTGGATCTTAGAAGTAAAGCTAGACAATCTATCCAGAGTCCTTGGGGGCAGGTGTCTTTGTGCTGGCAGAAACATCCAAGGTGGTCATGAGGTAATAATCACCTTTTGAAAGAATTTTTTTTCCTCAGCTATACCTTTCACAAAAAACAGATGTTGGTAGGGCACCATCTCCTAATGGTCACTGACAATTGTGACAATAACTCCACCCGCGGGGTCCTGTTCCTCCTCTTGGGGACACTATAGATACCAAATCAATTATTGCACTGTCAAATGTGGGACACACATACAAAGACTCTTATTCTTCTATTGTAATAACATCTTTGATTAGCTAGGATTTGGTTGAGGGCTTGTCCCTTAGCATGAAAATCCTTGGTTGGCACCAAGACCCAATTTCAAACTGTAAAATAGCAAATGCTGGTGCCTGCTCTGCTATAACCCTGAACTCTCTAGCATATGATCTAAAAGAGGGAACATCTTCTCAATGCTCAACTTTACTCTCTCTCCCACACAATTTGTTAAAAAAAAATTGGGGACTTAAAGAAAGAAGTCAAAGCAGCAAGAAAAAGTAAATTATCACGTCGCAAATGAAAACCACTGTACATGCAGAAGTGAGTCTAATATACTGTATGTATAAATTCCTGTAAATAATATATGTATAAATGGTTATGTTCATTGCTTAGAATCAGTGAGTTCTGACATGTTCACTTTGATACTCATGAGGAAAATGTGTGTATTATAAGGAATACCATACATCCTACTGTAAATTATTACGGATATTAGAAGTCACTTTAGGATCCATGACCTGTATAAGCTTGTGGATTTATGTCTCTATATAGTGACATAACTGCTTAGTGACTTAATGACTTATAAAAAACATAAAATTTACAGTAAGAGGTGCATTATCTCACATATCAGGCACATCTGATGGCATTCATGGGGTACTTAAAATTTACACCACCTTGGAGGTGGCAGAAATCTGTATCTAGTTTAATGTATTCAATGTATAATGTTCATAAAAATGGATGCAAACAGAATGTGACTTTTAATACCAAAACCCTAATGATCTTACACTTGGATACACATAAGGAACATGAACTTTCTTAGTGGAAACAAACAACTGTGTATGTGCAAACATTTAAATACATCCTTATATGTGTAAGCCGTGCTCTATAGAAATGACCCACATTGAGTTTTGACACTGGGCCTGATTCATTAAGGAAAGTTAAGCAAAAAATCGAGTACGTTTTCTGGACAAAACCATGTTGCAATGCAAGGGGTGCAAATTAGTTTATTATTTTGCACATAAGGAAAACACTGTCTCCCTTTTTATTAAATCATCCGAATTTGATCAAAATGGCAAAAATGTGCCTGTTTCATTAAGGGATGCATACTGAGCACAATGTGTGCACGTAAATCGGGTATACATATGCCTCAAATCAACAATGAGTAGATCTGAAGAAACGTGTGGTGATGAATATGGGCGTAGATTTGCTCTGCCTAGTAGACAAGACACTGCAAGATACATCCAATACTTATGTAGAATATAAAGTCACAATAGAACGCACAGGAAAGAAAAAAACATCAATTAGTGTCATCTGTTAATAATATAGGGCCTGATTCATATAAGAAAGTTAAGCAAAATATTGAGTAAGTTTTCAAAGTCAAGTTTTCTGGACAAAACCATGTTGCAATGCAAGGGATGCAAATTAGTTTATTATTATAACAAAACCAATATGTAATACTGGTTTAAACAAAAAGTAAATAATTGCTTGTATATTTAGTTACTGCTATTTTGTGATTTCTTATTTATATTTTATAAGGCAATTCTATGTTTACCATGTTGTTATTTGAATTTTTGTATCAGTATGTTTTATGTTTTTAATTTCCCTATAGGTGATTACATAAACCGATTGTGCATGACTAAATGAATCTTTACCCCAAATGCATTAGATTTATGGGATTATGTCACAACTCTGGTACAAGGAGTACCTGCTAATGTTGGCGCAACTCAAGTAGAAGGTGTGCAGTCTAATGCGCCCCCGGTCTTCTCCAGGAACCGCTGCAAGGAGGTATTGGTTTTTCCACAGGAGACGCGCAGGTTGCGGTCCTTTACTGAGCCATATAGCGAGGTACGAGAGAGAGTAGTCAGGTTAAGCTGGTTTTGTAACTGTCAGACAGCGGAGGTACACAAGGAAGAATCCAGTAGAACGGTCAGACAAGCTGACCAGAAATGCGAGAAGAATGGGCACACCGTAAAGCTTTGAGTCTTAAATGGGCTTCCAGGAAGGATCGGCCAGGAGGAGGAGTACAAGTCTTTGTTCTGGTAAGTGCTACAATACTGAAGGGATCGGTTGATAATAGGTTGAGGTTCCGATGGTGTCAGACGGTCAGAATCATCAAAAGTGCGAGTGCATATGCTTGACCGTTCTGAACTCTTGGACAGAGGGTAAGGACCAGATTGAACCATGTAAAGAAAGATGCCCAACGAGCATCTCAAGGGTTAAGACAGCGGGTTTCATGAATGAATACAAGGTTTCTATGATCCGTGAAAATGGTGACTGGATGAAGAAAGCCCTCCAATAAATGACGCCATTCCTCGAGTGCGGATTTGACAGCTAAGAGTTCTTTGTCACCGATCCCGTAGTTGCTTTCCCTGGGAAGAAACCGTCTAGAGTAAAATCCACAAGGAGTGTGAATGCCGGTAGAAGATTTTTGAAAAAGTACCTCTCCAATTCCAATAGAAATGAAAAAGGACATTCCTGATCAGGTTGGGCAAGAACAGGGGCAGAGGAGAAGGCCTTCTTTAAGGTAAGAAAAGTTGTTACGGCCTCCGGCAACCAGACTTTAGGATCGGCAAACTTCTTGGTTACTGCTGTGATGGGTGCGATGATGGTTGAGAAGTCCTGAATAAATTGTCGGTAGTAGTTGGAAAAACCGATAAATCTCTGAATCTCCTTAAGGCCCTGGGGCTGAGGACAATCCAAAATAGTGGAGACTTTAGCAGGATCCATCTGTAACCCCTTGCCAGACACGATGAATCCAAGGAAAGGAACTTGAGACACCTCGAAAGCGCATTTCTCTAGTTTACAGTAGAGACAATATCTGTGTAATCTGGATAGGACTTCTTTGACATGAGCACGATGGGAGGAGAGGTCCCTGGAAACCCCCACAAGGATGTATGGATTTTGCCGCAGGAGACGCGCAGGTCGCGGTCCTTTACTGAGCCGTGTAGGGAGATAAGAAAGAGAGTAGTCAGGTAAGCTGGCTCTGTAATGGTCAGACAGAGGAGGTACACAGAGAAGAATCCAGTAGAATGGTCAGCCAAGCTGGATTAGTAACTTCCAGTTGTGATCAGTGCACAGGGAGAATCCAATAGAATGGTCAGACAAGCCAGGTCAATAAGGAAACACTCGAGAGCAAGGAATAGTCAGAACAAGCCAAATAATACACAGGAACGCTGGAGCAGGATGGCCCAATATTCTGGCACCAGCATGGTGTAAGAGTCAGCCTTAAATGGTGCAACCAGACGCAGCGGGGGAAGTGACAGGCGGTCGTCCCAGCACCTGACAGATTATTTTAACATTTATGAATTTAGATGTTTTAATTAATTATTTACTATGCAGTATTTTTTTACAATGTCATATACAGTGTACTGTACAGTGACATACTTTGATTTTATATACTTCTCTGTTTTATAAATTATTATCGCTTTTTGCATGTTTCATGTGCTTTAACCAGTGCATAAGTGTTTGTGAGAACATATACTCTTCCCTGTTGCCCTATACCACTTTGTAATGCATAACTGTAAAGGTGTATCAAGTATATGAAAACTAAATCTAGAAACTCCCTATAGGATAATTTATTCTTACTACAAAAACTGTTTTGTCTTTGTTTCATCTGAGCAGAACTATTTATGCCTGTAACATATTGTTGTAATTCACATTTGCATCATTTAATACTGTAAATATACTCCTCTGAGAGACATCCCAGAAAGCACACACATAAGGTCTGGAAATATTTATGTTTCCATAGATTACAATTAATCACTAGCAAATAAGTTGTTTGGCTGTTGGGAATTGTTAGAACCGCTATAGACAAGCTAGTAGTCTGCCACATGAGGCTCAACTGTAGTAAGAAACACATTAAGTAATAACATAGAAACATCTAACAAAAACAGAATGTTGTGTCAATGCAAAAGTGTTAAATCAGAATGGAAGAAAATATTGGGGGGGATCTAATGAGGCATTTTTTTTACATATATTTATTTAAATGTAATTGTCAATAAAAGCCTTTGACACTTATGAAATGCTTGTAATTTTACTTCAGTATACCATAGCAACATCTGAAAAAAAGGTCTAAAAACATTGAAGCAGCCAACTTTGGAAAAAAACAATATTTGTGTCATTCTCAAAACTTTTGGCCATGAGTGTACTTGTAGTGCACAAGCAGGAAACCCCATTGGAATGACTGTGAACAGCCCTGATAATAAATAAAACATTGGAAACCATCACCCCTAACCCCTCTGCCAATCCTCAATCATCCCCATCGGCTAATAATATGGTCTAATTTCCACTGAAATAAAGAGAACCAGGAGCTTGGGATCCCCATGCCATAGTGCCATAGATGCCAAAGTGAAAGCTGCAAAGGCAGCATGCTTCCACATACGCAGAGTTCAAAAACTCCATGCTGAACAGTGCTGTGCTGTGGAGGCTAGGGAGGTTGGTATAATGAAATAGATTGGGACCCCTGGAGTGGAGTGGAGACTATTAAATCTAGTGATGTAGTAAAAGACAATTGAAGATATGAAACTGCACTCATTTTTATGGTTTCTTTATTTTCAATGGGTTTTTTACATATAGTAAGCAGACCCATTGAAACTAATGGGAAATGCTTCAATATTTAGGACCTCATTTAGAGTCGGACGCAAAGTCCGATTTAGGCGCATCTAACCAAAAAGCACTACCACGCATGTGCAGAAAGCTCCAAATCCTTCTGCATCTTGGACGCAATTAACACTTGCGACAGCTTGCGACTCACTACGAGAGAATGGGAGGAACGCATAATTGTGAAGACGTGACCATGTAAATACATCCTAGTCACAGTGAGGCACAGATGCAACACACGTCGAAACAGGGCTAAAGCTGTGCGGCAGGAATTAGGTGGCGCAAGCGGTTAGCTAGCTGCAGGAACTGCTCGCAGCTCGATGGGGTATTACGAGTGGGACGCAACTGGGGTTTGCTTGCAACTCGTAATACCCTACCAAGCTGCGGCACACTCCCACTTCCACACTCCTTACACGGACTTTGCGTCCGACTCTAAATGAGGTCCTTAGAGAGTAAATCCCTTTTTATTAAATCATAAAATAATTAAATAATTAAAATAAAATAAAAAACAAAAAGCATTTTTTATTTTATATATTGGCCATGCTTTTTATTTATTCATTTATTGTATCCATGTTTTTAATGGAATGTGATATTAGATTGATTTTTAAATGTTGATGAGTCATATGTGCATATTATACAAATGATGTATCAAGTGATATATATTGTGATAGTTAATGAATGAGCATTTTATGCTCACCTGTGAAGAAATCAGTGTAACCCTTTAAAAAGGTGATCACCAGTGTTGAGATCCACCCCTCCTGGCGATGTCCTATGAGATGAAACGCGTAGAGGTGGTTGTGGATAAACTTTGACAAAAGAGTTACCTCGTATATGATGTCCGTGATTAGAAACTAGGAGTTAGCTGCTTTTGTGATCTATGCCTGAAACCTTGTTCATTTTGGTAAGCGCAATTTTTTTTTTTTCAAATAAAAATGTCACTTGGATAACACACTGTGGAAGCGCCCCCATCTGTTTGATGTTTTAGATGTGTATATATATATATATATATATATACAGAGAGAGAGAGAGATAGATACACACACACATATATATACATATATATATATATATATATATATATATATATATATATATATATACGTATATTCATCAGCACTGTCATTGTAATCTACAGCAATAAGGCGTCCCACCAAAATAGTAGAGAACCCCTTTACTAAGTATAGCAGATCTACTTCCTGAGCTAATTGAAACAATCCCACATGTGCATTTACAGGGCAAATGGGACAATTGGCAATAAGTAACCTACACATGTTTTCTTTCCCCAGGACATTTTTTAGCTTATTTAAAAAGAAAACCTAGGGCTGTCTGTCTGGGACTTAAAAATATCTAGGAAACAAGGTTGTGCACCAAAGCCTACTAACATTTCACAATAAAAAGGGGAATTCTCTCTGAATAAGATGCTTTATTTCATTATGTATTTCATGTGATGTTCTGCTGGGCACAAGGTTTTGGAACATCCCTTTCATCATTTCCCTTACTGAAAGCCACTGAGAAAATATATAACAGAGCTTTCACTACAGAACAGCTTCAAACATTGACAGTTCTAACGATGTCCTTACTAGCCAGTGTTTTTTTCAGAACCATGATTCCCATCATCATAGACAGCAGTGACATCCGTCATTTAGATATATTGATTCCTTTTCTTTCACATTGCTCAACAAGTTAATAAAAAATATTTCAGCCAACAAATCTAGACATATGCTCTATCTGCCTTCCATTATATACATCGAGCAGATATACATCTTGAAGTGACTTCTCATTATACATTTTCTTGTTTCTAATTAAACAAATCTTAACCCTGTTTTAATGGCTTCAATTATGATACTTCATTATGTTAAATGTTAGTTGCAACACAAGAATAATTGTATAAACAGTTTAGCTGCAATTGCATGGCAACTAACTGTACATTACTCATTAACAAGATGTGGGGAGCAACAGTTATAACATTCCTCCTAATGTCTCATTTATTGAGTCTCAGCAGCAAGCCCTTTGCTCACACAACACACACTGACTAAGCATAGCAGATTTTGTACTTATTTATAACAGGCAACGGAACATGCTGAGCATTCCAACTTAGATCGATGAAAGTACATATTAGCACCTAACCTTACAGAACTGAGACTCGAAGGTCAAAATAGCCATCAGCATCACTACAGGGCATTGAAATTATTTCACAAACTGTGAACAAAAACAACACAACTGGTTTTGCAGTTTGATTATTGTTTATAGATACAGCAAGCCAAGAATTAAAGTGTAGCCTTGAGGCAACCTAATTATTTACAGCTGAAGACTCATATCATTATCAGCATGCTCCTAATTGCTTGAAGTTATATCAATGTTAGTTGATTTAACACATTTTTGATACCGTGCATGGCAATTGTGTTCTATGCATATGGAGCGACAGTTTAACTGTTGGCTTGTTTCTAGTTTATTATATTAGTGTTTTTGTTTTTCCTTTAATCGTGTTGTCCATGATTTATTAGTGAGAAATATTTTAAATATTAAATGTATTTAGAGAAAATGTATACATTCGTTTAAAAGGTAGTATTTTGTCAGCCATTGGCAGAATGCAATTTAAAATACAAAAATATTGTTATGTGTATGCACTAAAAATATCTCTCTGTTTCATTAATGCAGAAGATTTATTGGCTACATAATATTTACATCAAGTACATAATAATCTTATGATAAGGATTGTTTGGCAAAGAAATAAGATAATATTCACATTTTAGAAAGAAAGAGTTTGCATAACTACTAAAGAAAATGCAACACGGATGGCAAAAAATAGTAGTATAGATAGCCCTGGCAACATTTGATATTTGGGATACTTTACCTCTTGAACCTGGCCCAGCTACCTTATTTTTGTTGATTTGATGGTTGTTGCTAGGACTGCAGCAGCAAAGTTAGGACAAATATGTCCACCATACTATATTTAATGTTACAGAATAGTCGATTGATCATACTATATTATACAGTTATTATTTGCAGACAGCCCTTTTTACCTCAACCTACTTAAGGGAATGTAGGACAGTCTTGCTTAAAAGATACTTGCACTTTCCAAAAATTGGCTACCATTATATATAATAAGTCTAAAACTACATTTTTGCCAATGCAATAAGGTACATTTTTTAACTTCAGATTAGAATATCCAGCTCTGACTGGCCTGTGGAATAATATTGTATAGTTTGGCTGCTCTGGGCAACAGACTCTGGTGTGTAGCATTGGTACTGCCTGGCCCACTCTCTTCCACTTTCAACTTCATGTTGTTCTATCTTCTCTACAGGTATTAGATCTATGAACAACTTAATTATTACCAGATGCAATCAGGCTACATACACCTTGGTGATGATGTCAGAAGGGAGAGACTGATAGGGACTCATTTAGAGGTGGACATATTTGCTTTTAGCAGGCCTGATTCTGAGAGCAATGTACATTTGTTTAAAAACGCATATAAATCAGGCTATGTGTACTCCCGCAATCAACAGGGAACGGATTTTAAGATACGTGCACTGATGAATTCGGAGGTAGGTCTGCTGTGCTCTAGTAGACAAGACACTGCAGGATACATTCAGTACCTATGCGGATTATAAATTCGTAAAAGAACACACAGGAAAACAATGTTTTAATGTCACCTAGGCATTAATGATAAAACAGTAAACCTTTTTTTCCCCCATGAAATACATTTATTGGGATGTTCTTAGTGTCTCTTGAACATAAAATACATTTTTACAGTTTCTCCTGTTTGCAAACACATGTTATAGCATTTATACGCAACAGTCATCACTAGTACTCAGGACATATACTAGCCTTGTAACTGGAGCAAGAGAAATAACAGAAAAACAAGTACCTTTGAGATGACCAAAGCTTGATTTGGACGTGGCTGCGTGCTCTTGAGTTTGGCAAACCCTTACTGTAATTGACTGAAGGCCATATGTTCAGAAGGATACTGGAGGCCATATCTCCAGAAGGATATAAATAAATTAGAGACTGTACAAAGAAGGGCAACTAAAATGGTTCAAGGTCTACAGCACAAAACTTTCCCGGCAAGACTGATGGATCTTAGTATGTATAGTTTGGAGCAGAGAAGAGAAAGGGGGGACATGATCGAAACTTTCAAATATTAAGGGTTTTACAAAGGTACAGGAGGGAAACATTCTTCAAAGGAAAAGTAGTATTAGAACACGAGGACATGCACTGAAACTGGAGGGAAGTAGGTTCAGAGGAAATTTGAGGAAGAACTGGGTAGTGGATAAGTGAAATCAGAGGTGGTAGTGAATAATACATTAGAGCAATTTAAACATGCTTGGGATAGACATAAGATTATCCTTACAAAGAATAATGGATCAAATAGGGTTCTAGGTTACCATAGGTTAAAAGATAGGCAGACTAGATGGGCCAAATGTTCTTATCTCCTGTCAAATTCTATGTTTCTACGTTTCTATGAATGACTACGGCCAAATGCCCATTCCCCGCCACATCGACTCTCCAAAAATATTGGCTGTTGTAAGTGTCCTTTGCGCTCGAAGACGGAGCAGACATGGTTGCGTTTACTGGCGTATGGTCCATTTCTGGGCATGCACAGATTGATTTTACGTACGATATGCTCAACATCGGCAGACACGCGCCTTGATTAATCAGGCCCAACGTATGTAAGAGAAGACGCAGGTAAAAAAACAACTTATGTACTTATGTGTACATGTTAAGTCAGGTACATTTCAATAATTGTCCAGCTCAAAAACAGAAACATATCCGCCAGACTACGACAGATATAACATTTATATGTACTTACGTCCCACAATAGCATTGATATGTGACTTGATGTGTAGTAAAATCTAAAGTTGCACTACCCTATTTGTGCACAATATATAAGTGTAATGAAGTGTCATATACACAAGAGAGAATACTCTCTTACAGTTAATAGATGTGAACCTTGTTTTTTCAATCTAAAATGTAATTAAGTATAAACACATTCATCTGTTATTTACCCCTATAAAAATGGGAACCTTCTTTTCTGGAGTAGTCCAAATATAAATTTCAATTAAGTAATACAAATAGACAGTAGCGATTTGGTATAATATAGCCACAACGTTACTTATTTAATTTAGAGGAGTCATTATGCAATCAGCCAATCAGAAGTGGCTAGACAGTATTGCTGATAGTCATCATCAATGTGTATCATTGCATTGCAAAAGAAACAACTTCTAAAATGCATATCTGGGTATACGCTCACATCTAGTTGTGTTGCAATTAAGTGAACACACCCCACCCATCCCATTTTAGTCACAATGGGTTGCAAGTTAAAGATACGCAAAGACGTAGGTTTTTTTTATTTAGCTTACATCTTTTATGGGGAAAAAAAGTATGTCAAACTGTGAGCAATGAGCCCAGTAGTGTTTAGTGATAGTATTGGATGAATAACATATACACATTTGTTGGGCAAATATTAGCTTAAGCCACCCTTGTGGACCACCATGTTGGGCACTGAAGTTATCAATTTCATCTTAAAAGGTGGGCAAGACTTTTAACTGAATAATTCTGCTTCTTTGATTACATCAGAAACTAAACCATTGACAAATCCTTCTTTTAACTCCTTCCTTTTCCTATTCTGCAGCACTTTCCAATTTATAAACTAACCCTCAATGCAACAGTGTGGGTTTACACTGATAATATCTCTGCTTTCTAACAACAATAATAATATACTAAAGGGGGTTATAGGTGGATAAGAACTAGTTGTTTTTTTTCTTTATTGAAAGACTTAAGCGTGCTTTCGTGTCCTAGTGCTCGGAAAAATAAGTGAGAAAACCCAAATAAAAAACGTGCACAAGGTTGCAGGTTCAGACCCTCCTCAAAAGAGGAAGGGTCCCTTGATCCCCGACCCCTGGATCCATAAGGACAGTTAAGGGGCAAGGGTCTTCAGACCCCCTTCGCCACAAGGCTAGGGGGGTCCATTTTGCCAAGGGTTTTACCCCTTGGCACCAGTTCTTCTGCCTCCCCCCGGAAGGAGAGACCTCAGAGGGGCTCAAGGAGATGGGAGCTACTAGGACCATACCACCTCCCCTAGATCGTCACGGGATCGGACAAACCCGCAAACCCATCCAATCCAAGTGAAAAAAAAACATAAAAATAAGCCAAAGTGACAAAACGGTGTAGAAAATAAATAGTGCCGTGTATAACGGCCCCAGCCTTTCGGCCAGATGTTTAAAAATTGTTCCTGCCCAGCCAAAAGGCCGGGGCAAGGAAAGGTAGTGGTAGCTGAAAGTGAGATTGTGCTCAGTGCCATCGTGTCAAGTGAGGGTGACAAGGCCTCAGGTGATTTCCGGCACCCCTGGGTCACCACTTCAGGGGCACTTTCTCAAGGCTTTCAAGCTACCGGCCTTCTGGCCAGACCAAGTTTTCCCATGGCCTTTTCAGGTGGGCGAGGACTTACTCAGACAGGTACTCACTTGATCTTAGCCAAAAGGCCGAGAAGCGATTGTATTGTAATAAATATATTTAAAAGGAATTTAGAATTAAAAAGCAGAGCAGGCTGTAATTCAGAGACCTGCTATTGTTCTATTGGCTGCATATTGGAGGATTCTTTCGAATGACTCATACAATTGCTATGCGTGTTTGACATGTACATGTTTTTAAAAAAAATGTGTGTGCATTTAGCAAAATGCTTATTAAATTGTTCTAAAAATGTACGCAATGGATCGATTCAGTACAGTGCTGTCCAGTGTTGCCAGTTCTGCATTCTTTGTTTGCTTGGGGCTTTCATTGTTGGGCATAAGTCTGTATTTAAAATTCTGTTTTAAGATTAAATATGTATGTTTGATTAGGAAGTGTAACACAATGGTTTGTGGATTTGTAATTTCAGAAATAAGAAGCTTTTTAATACTACAGCAAATAGTCTAGCATCAAGTGGAAAAATACATTTTCACTTAGTCTGATTTACAAAGTTGCAATTGGTGCAAAGAAAAACCTTAAATATGACAAATATAAAGCATGTATAGTTGTGATGTGGATTACCGCACCTCTATCAAACAAAATTTTCTTGCAAATTCCAGAGATGCTACACCTGTGTTTTAAGTATCAAAGTCTTGGGCATGAACTATGCCCTTTAAGTTGTTCAAAGTAATTCTTTTATAATTATTCATGCATGGGCTTGTTATGATTGCTAAAAAGCTGCCTTAGATGTTATTTTCACACATAAGCTATAACAAAAGACACGTAAAGCTAAAAAGCTGCATTATATACTGGCAACACATTAACATACATATGTTCTGTTTACACACATTTATATGCTAGGCAGACAATTACTGTAATTCATTTTAAAAAAATGTTGGGCACCTTTCACTGCAAGGAGAAAATCCAATACAGATGTTGTCTTCTGAAGCTACTGCAGTAATATGCATATTTGTGTTTGTCTTTAGGTGAGGTGGAGTACTTTCTTGCTATTTTCCTAAGTCAAGTTTGGTCAACAATAATCATGGTGAAATCATGCTGGTTAGCTCCCCCAAGACGTCAGCAGCGTGATGCGACTTTGGAATTTCCAATACATAGGTTGGCCCCTTAACATATATATAAAGTCTTGATATGAACACCAGTCAATTGATTTAGTGTCAACGTCAATGTAACCCCATTAAACAGAAAGTGGAATTTTCCAGTGATCTACAGAGTAGCCAGAACATATAGTGAACTCCTGCAGCAAACCTTCTTAACCTACAATAGCAGCTTTATTTTGTGTACTTGCATGTGTGTATACTGACTGCCAGAGTGGGGTTTGTTTTGCATACTAGCTACCCGTTTGGCATCTGCTTGTATACTAGCTGTCAAAGGGGGGTTTATTGTGCCTTTTAGCTAGTATATTGGGCTCTGCTTTGTCTACTAGCAGCCAAAGTGGGTTCTGTTTTATGGCGTAGACAGCAGATTGAGCTATGCTTTTTATATTAACTGAAACATTGTGGTATTGCACTGTATATTAGCAACCAGACTAGACACTGATTTGTACACTGGTCACTTAACTGGGCTGTTTTGTATGGCTTCTGTTAATCAAATTATATTATGGCTCATATTTTATAATTAGCCCTTATGAGTTTCATTAGAGGAAAAATAATGCATGTAAATTTGTTGTGCTTTGCTAGATTTGATTTAAAATATGCTTGGCACATTAATGTGAAGCACAAGCTACATTATATCAAAACAGTAGCTTTATTAACACTGGAATAAGGAGGCCTTTGTACTACGGTGAATAAAGATGCTATTGTGACAAGTTGTGTGCAATGGAACTTTTCTCTTTTTGATCCAAGTGGAAGTGACAGTGTAGTGAGGTGCAGAAGCACTTGCATGGAGTGAGGTGTCAAAGGTCTACCACGTCCACCTATGTTGTTAATTAGCTAGGGCATAAATAATACCAGGCCTGGTATTATGTAAATGTATTTACAGGTATGGGATTTCTTATCCAGAAACACATTGGGCCCGATTCATTAAGGAAAGGAAAGCAAAAAAAAAAAAATGATTAACTTTGCACCTTGGAAAAACCATGTTGCATTTGAGGGGGAGATAAATTTAAAATGCGTGAACAGATTTATAGTTGGGGTTGGGCATGTCCTAGATCAACTTAGAAAAATTAGACATTATTTAACTTATGTGCAAAATAATAAACTAATATGCACCCCTTGCATTGTAACATGGTTTTGTCCAGGAGAAAACTTACTCATTTTTTCCTTAATGAATCAGGCCCATTATGTAGAAAATAACAAAGTAAAACAAGTTAAATATGCTACTTGGTGATAATGTCATCCACACAGGTATGGTCACCAAGTGCCTTCTTCTACCTCATTGTACGGATCACTGGAATAAATGTACTTCAGAATGTTTGAGGTATGGTCCTCGAAATCACAAAAAAAATTTCCTTATCTAGAAAACCCTAAATTCCAAGTATTTCAGATAATAGTCCATCTTATTTTAGTCACATTAATTGCTTCTTTTAGTTTGTTCATATATGGGAATTACCTGGCAGTTTGGTGCCCTAACCACTATATCTCAGGTGGGCTGTATTTCAGGGTGTAGTGTGTGTTTATAGTACTATACAATCTATTATATGCTGTTATTGTTATTTCTTAATATATATTAATACATATGTGATTTAAATTGTAGACTCACCTGTGAGCTTAAAGACACATATGCTGATATGATAACAGACACATGATTGTCAGGAGATCATGAAAATCCTACCAATGGCAGTTAATGCTACACCTTTAAACATATAACCATTATTGATATAAGAGTACAAAGTTACTGTTTTCTGCTAGCATTGAATAAGTTTATTATTTTGCTCTTTCTGCTCTGATAGAAAAATAAGGATATCACAGCTCCTAAAGCATTGTATTATTCACCAAAAAGCCAATCCATTCCTATTATAGAGAAAGAAACTGGCAAGGGGATTTATCTATCATCCTCATCATAATCATTTATTTATATAGCATCACCAATTCCACACAGAGTTGTACAGAGAATATATGTCATTCACATCAGTCCCTACCCCATTGGAACTTTGGGGCATATTCAATTAGGTGCGGGCATCGCGGCAAAATGTCTGTACAGCCCACAAATGTAATCAATGGTACCACAACATTGCGGTTCGCACCCCATAGGGTAGCGAACGGAAATCTGTGATGTTGTGGTATCGTATTGACACACTTACATGCGCAGCCAAGCTTAGCTGTGATGCTTGGACCTAATTGAATATGCCCCTTACAGTCTAACACACAGACAGACATATACAGACTAGGGTTGGGCAGCATGCTGCCTCACAGCACTGTGGTCAAGAGTTCATTTCCTGACCATGGCCTTATCAGTGTGATGTTTGTATGCTCTCCCTGTTTTTGTGTGGGTTTCCTCCGGGTGCTTCGGTTTCCTCCGGGTGCTCCGGTTTACTTCCAAAAACAAACCGATAGGTTAATTGGCTGTTTAAAAAAATTAACACTAGTGTGTGTGTTAGGGAATTTAGACTGTAAGCTTCAACGGGGCAGGGACTGATGTGAATGACAAATATTCTCTGTACAGAACTGCCGAACTAGTGGCGCTATATAAATAAGTGATGACGATGATAGGGTTAATTTTTGTCAGCAGTCAATTAACCTACTAGTATGTTTTTGGCATGTGAGAGGAAACTGGAGTACCTAGAGGAAACCCATGCAAGCATGAAGAGAAGATACATATATCTATGTGGTAAAGTCAATTAGTAGGTGTAAAAAGTGTGCAAATACTTAATAATAATTTACGTATTACATGACAACACATCCAGGACAGTTATAGAATCTTTCCCAAAAAGACATACTGCTTCTGGATATGTGCATGTCATTGTTAGTTCTGAATAGCTTTGAAAGATACTTTTGAAGCATTAAAGGGGTGAAACTAGACATTTGTGGGTCCCATCGGAAACTTTTGTAAGAGCCCCCATGTAGCAAGTGTGAAAAAAACACATTGATATATATTGACAGGGTTGGAGCCCCCCAGCTGTGAGCCCGTATGAGCTGCACCCCCTGCTATTATGGTAGTTACAACTTTGTTCCAACATATGCATATCCTACATTCTCCATACTGATAAAGTGCCGCAAATTTTTTCCTAATCATTACACATGCACAGGTCAATGAACACATCCCGTAATTTACACAGTATTCCAAGTCACAGGGATCTTTACTTTAGATCTATGTAACTTAGAATACTGTGCTGCAAATTGCACAAACACGCCCCTTTATCTGCCTTATGGGCCATTGTGCAAGTGTATGTGCTTTTCCCCCCTCATCATCATCATTTATTTTTATATTTTTATACAACACAAGGGTTGTTTATGCTGTTTGGGAGGGGATGCACACCTTTTTTTTTTTTTTAAATCGATTTATTTTTTTACTTCATTTTTTAATATATCAACCAGCTGAAAGCACCTGCAAAAGATACATCTCCTAGAGACCTGTCTACGGTTGCTTTCAATTCAGACTAGCACGTAAAGAGTGTGAACATGCCTTTACATTGCTAGGCTCGCGCACTACCTTCCCCATTCCACCTCTCTAAGTGCAGAGAGGTGCAAGTGGGAGATCCATCTCAGTCAAAATGCAAACTGAGATGGATCTTTGGCCAAATTTGCTTTTTGCACTGATAAGAAGTGCGCACGACTCTAAATCAGGCCCTCAGTATTCTTAGTTATGAGTCAAAGAACATTTTGAGAAATAGCTGCAAAAGTAGATCAGAGCAATAAGCTATAACACTTTTATCATATGCATAAAACTGATGACTACCCTCTGCTCAGTTGGAGTATTTGGCGTAAATGATTATTCCGGTAATTATATTAAAAATGGAGGAATGCACACGTCAGATAAACAAAAATATTTCCACATAACTTAAACAGTATAATATATTAATAATAAAGTAAGTTACACTAATAAAATTATTTGTGTAAGTAGTGAGAGGAGAGGGGCAATATTTAAATTGCTGCCTCATGCAGCTATATGGATTAGCTATACTTGCCGGAAGGGTATCCGTCGAGAGGGCGTAGCCACGTGAATAGCATCATTAGGACCCGCCCCTGTCAATATTTGCCATTTTTGACCAATCGCAAGCAGGGGGCGGGGCCACAATGCCATGTTTAGCCCTGCTCCCTCCACTTCCCCAACGGAGATAGCAGGATATGGGTGGTTTGTCTGCTTTCTCGGGAGTCCGGGAGAACTCCCAAAAATTCGGGAGTCTCCACGACATTCCAGGAGAGTAGGCAACTAGCACACCCCTGTTCCTTTGACAACTTTGAAACCTATCTGAACCAAAGTGATTGTCTCACTATTCTTGTCTCCCAGTATTTTTCTATTGTTCCATTTGTGTGTTTACAAGTGACTCATCAAGAGACAACAAGGCAGAAATTTACATGAGGCCCTAATTAGGCCCTTAGTTTGGCTAAATTCCTTAAATTCTTTTCTTCGCGTGGTCATAAATACATGCTGGGGATCAGTTTTGTCATGCTAATAATACTCATCACCTTCTCGCAGGGACAATGGAAACATTACATATTTGCACAGTGACACTAATTAGGTGCTTGCATTTGCCAAAGAACTATGTAAACATTCACCATGCATAAACCTGAACCCACAAATATGAGTCACAATCCATTTTCAAAGACCTTTAGGACTTGTTGTTAAAAAAAATTCTTTTTTTAATCTCAGCAGAATAGTATAATAAAAATGTGTAGGACTGTATGTAATGCTTGTATAATTTTACATGGTATTATAAAGAAGGAAACACCCAAAATGCATGAAGGCACACACAGAATAATTCCGTGAGGTAAATGCAGATAGTGATATTGAATTAAGAACTTGTAGGATATATTTACTAAACTGGGGGTTTGAAAAAGTGGAGCCTATAGGCAAATTGGTTGCCTATAGTAACCAATCAGATTCTAGCTGTCATTTTGTAGAATGTACTAAATAAATGATAACTAGACTCTTATTGGTTGCTATAGGCAACATCTCCACTTTTTCAAACTTGCAGTTTAGTAAATATACCCCTTAGGGATAATATACCTGCACTCTCTCAAATCAGTGCACCCTTGGAAGTAGCCTCCTAGGATGCGGGCTGGTCTCACCAACGCTATCAGAACTGTGACAGAACTGGAATAAGTACGGAGAAATAAAAGGTGTTTCAACTGTGTGGTAACGGTGTAAGACTAAATAGTATTTTTCCAGTAACATTGTCAGATTTCCCCCTATTTGTGTACTACAGGCACTTTGCATGAGACATTGTGGAGTATCATTATCTGTGTGGAATATGTATGTTCTCCCCTTGCTTGTTTGGTACCCACAATCCAAAATGTATACAGGCAGATTAAGGCTGTGTTAAGTCCTGTTAGTGTGTGCTTGTAATAATATATATTTTAGACTGTAGGTTTCACTGGAGCAGGCACTGATGTGAATGATTAAACCATTTTCTACAAAGTGCAGCGTAATATGTTTATAACGGTTAATAAAAGTGTACATCTCCAATGTGAAGGGTTGTTCTTTCTTAAATGGGACTAAAATAAGTAAGAAGATAAAATACTGCCACCTTATTTCCTACTAAACTCTCATATAATCATATTACACCATAACACTTTAAATGTAAATATTCACAGTGTTGAATATTTTATAAACAATATTTTTAAAAAACAGAAAGAAAAAGAAATGATCATCAATTAAAAAAAATCTTGTTTGACAAACACCTGCTTGGGGAAAAGAGAAACAAAACATTTTATAATCTCTAAGGTCCAGAGAAATTGTAAAACATATGATATTGCACTTTGAAATATAGTTCTAAGCTGTCATCTGTGGTCTAAATGCTTTAGAGAGCAGAAAAAATATATAATTGTATTACACCTGCTGCATTGAAATACAAGTTGATCTGGTTTCCCTCTCATGAGGCGATCACAAGCTTATGCTTGGCATTGCCTGAAAGATTGAGGAATGTTCTTCCAGCAATTGCCAGGTCACTTCATTGTTCTAGAGTATACACAAACACTACACTGTGATCATAGCAGTTATGCTTCATCTGATATCTGAAATTCACTTCTTGTGTATGGAGTGACTAATCTGCTGTACACACTGACAGTCATTTCTCCTTGCCATACCTGCAGCTTTTCTCTAATACTCTGCAACTCTAGTCATATACTATGAACAAAAACTGTTAAAAGTTATAGTCATGTTAGTCATCATGCATACCTAATAAAACGCAGAAAGTAAGCTTGTTATCACAGAGTATTTAACCCAGACAAAGAAATGCTTTTACAACACCCATTTGAAATAAAAACATTGCATAACACAGTGAAGTACAAAGTTTAATCAGTTTTTGTTATTATTATCACGGGGGTCAGTGAACATCTCTAATATATATATATATAATATATATATTAGCGATGTTCACTGACTATATATACATAATTTGGCTCTTTTTTGTTCCTACATTATTATTAACCTCAATAGCATTAATTTCCAGTGATTTCCAGTCAATTTTTGTCAAGTGACAAGAACACTGCTACCCCTCCTGTTTCCGTATGAGCAATGACACTGAGCATTGGCACTGGAGACTGGAGAGTGACAAGAACACTGCTACCCCTGTTTATGTGTGACCAATGGCGCTGGATCTCCTGGGGACGGAGGTACTTATGGAGTCCAAAACCTGCGGATCTGACAACGATGACGTTTTGCCTCGATTCAGATCCGAGGACGCACGAAAGTACTGAGCTGGCTCGCGAGCCTACTCGGATCCCCTAAGTTCAGGGTGGGCTCGGTGTTCAGAAATCCGAGCCCGAGCATCTCTAATTATATATATATATATATAAATAAATAAAATTATGTGTGTGCACCGGTCTGTCTTTCTGTCCAATTTATTTATATGATCTGATAAGGAAAATGAAAGTTGTTTTCATTCAAAAAAAATTATCGTTGACAGGTGACAGGCATTGAATACTTAATTTTTATTTCTGTACATTCTGCTGGGACTTTATATTCCACATATGTATTGTTTGTATCCTGCAATGTGTTCAGTCTGTCTCAAGTGCCGTATATGTAGAGTACAGCTACACCCGTATTCAGCCAGAGACATTTCTTCAGATCCGTTTGTAGTTGAATATGGACATGCACATGCCCAAATTAAGTGCTTTTTTTAAACAAACATAATTTCCGTTCATTTTGCATATCTTAATGAATCATGGCCAAAATGTCTACTCTATAAGGCAGCAATAGTGCTTGATGAAAGAAGTTCCATTTACTGGGAGAAACGGGTGAGAGCGTGACTTACTCTCCACATGATTCATCTCTCCAGCAGCCCCTCTCAGTAAGCAGGCCCTGTTAGCTCCTTAGTTTCTTCCTTTCTCTTCCATTTCCTCTCCATTTCTCTGACTCGATTCATTAGTTCAGTATTTACTTTCTACTGTCTAGTCCTGTGCTATTTGAGTTGTTCCTGGCCTATTTTAGTTATGTGACCCAGCTTCTGATCCTTAACTTGTCTACCTGTTTTGGGTTATCTAAATACTTTGGTCCTGACATTGCCCATGTATTCATCGACCCCAGCTCCTTATTCCTTGGTGGTCTTTCTACCCTTTCAGTTCCTGACCGCTATCTTAAAGAATTGTCGGTTTTTCAGATTTTGTTGAATTTGCATAAAAGATAAAACTGACTTAGTATGAGTAGTAGTTTTACTACAGAAAGACATAATTTCCCTGGCTAGGGAGGATGTGGCTATATTTTACGGCACTAGGATGTAGCCTTTTCTATTGCCATTAACTATACCAATCTTTACAAGATCCCAGAAAATTGCCCTTGTACTGTAAAATAGTGTTTAAACCAACATTGCTGTTCGTTCATCTTATCTGTATAAAGCAAAGCTGCTAGATTATTTCAGAACTTGATTTATTTAGGTAACTACTGGTGCCAGTGATTAGTGTTTGGTATGGAGTAAGCAGGGCCTGATTAAGGGTTCTGGCCACCCTAGGCTAATACTCCCGTAGCGCCCCCCTCCTCAAATCAATAAAGGAAAATTCAGTATTATTTTCCAGCAAACAAATTCTCTTACCTGTTCTTGCTGTTCTTTCTTGCTTGTTCTTGCAGCTTTGTTGTCATTTAGCTGTCTTCTGGAAAGTTGGGGTCCTGTTTTGAAAATGTGCAAACATTACAAACGCTAAATGATTAAGCTTATTAGAAAGCATCCTCATGAACGCCACACAATACAGATATCATACCACCCACAAGTGGCCAATTCATGACCCACCCCCCCCAGCCATTGCATCACACCGCAACGGCCAATTCATGACTCCTCTGCACACTGTCTTCCTCAGAACACACTCTGTCCCCCTTTCTGCACTCTGTACCCATCAAAACACATGCTCTGTCCCCCTTTCTGCATGCTGTCTCCCCAGAACACACACTGTCCCACCAGAACACACACTGTCCCCCTTTCTGCACACTGTACCCTACAGAACACACACTATCCCCCTTTCTGCACACTGTCCCCCACAGAACACACACTGTCCCCCTTTCTGCACACTGTCCCCCACAGAATGCACACTGCCCCCCTGCACAGACAGACACACACACTGTCCCCCTGCACAGACAGACACACACTTTCCCCCTGCACAGACAGACACACACTGTCCCCCTGCACAGACACACACACACTGTCCCCCTGCACATACATACACACACACACACACACACACACACACACACACACACACACACACACACACACTGTCCCCCTGCACAGACAGACACACACACTGTCCCCCTGCACAGACAGATACACACACTGTCCCCCTGCACAGACAGACACACACACTGTCCCCCTGCACAGACACACACACACTGTCCCCCTGCACAGACACACACACACACACACACACATTGTCCCCCTGCACAGACACACACACACTGTCCCCCTGCACATATACACACACACACTGTCCCCCTGCACAGACAGAGAGACACACACACACTGGCCCCCTGCACAAACAGACACATACACTGTCCAGCTGCACAGACACACACACACTGTCCCCCTGCACAAACAGAGAGACACACTGTCCCCCTGCACAAACAGACACACACACTGTCCCCCACAAATCTACTTACCTGTCTTTTCTTAGCCGGCAGTCAGCTCCTCTCACTGCAGCTCCTCACTGATACAGTCGGGGCGTGATGCTGACATCACACCCGACAGGCAGTGAGTGAGGAAGGAGGAGGGGGGAAGAGAGGAGAGGAGTGGGCAGGAGAAGAGGGGAGGAGGGAGCTAAGGTGTGGAGGAGGAAGGAGGTGGGGTGAGGGGCGGCTCCGTGTAGAGAAAAATCAATACTAAATAAAAAGAAATGCAAAAGAAAATCTTACATGCTGCCAGCGTTGCGCCCCCCCAGGTCCCAGCGCCCCAGGCTGTAGCCTGATCAGCCTATTGGTTGATCAGGCCTTGGGAGTAAGTAAACAATGCACTATAGACAAGTAAAGGATGTAGACTGAGAAAAGACAGATGCTATATGTTGTTACTGACCTCCTTTTTTAACAAGTCTGCAAGAATTGTGTAATGATTCTCTACTTGCCTCTGTTTCAACTTATGTAGCAGTTGTGTTCTATCTGTGGTGTTTTTTAGAGGCATTTACTAAATAAATATAATATTATAATGTAAAGGCGTGTTGATAGCAGCCGCAGATAGGTCTCTAGGAGACATATCTTTTGTGGGTGCTTTCTGCAACAGACCTTGCTGTGTTAAAAAAGAAGTAAAAAAATAATTTTTAAAAAAGTTTTGCATCCCCTCCTAAACAGCATAACCTGTGTGCTGTTTGAGTGGGGGAGAAGCACAATTGTTTTTCTTACATTTGTTTATTTATTCATCTTTCTGCTTTACAGGGCCGCTCTGACTGATACACTTAAGTAAATCATGTACATCGGCCCCTAAGGCAGATAAAGAGGTGTGTTTGTGCAATTTGCATAGTTTTCTGAGTCGCACGGATCTAAAGGTCTGTGCTTCTTGGAGATAGAGATGTGCAGGCTTGGTTCTGTATTCTCCCGATTCCTCAGATCTGACATCAAGGCAAAACATCATTGTCGCATCGCCGGAACTCGCGGGTTTTGGATTTCATAAGTACCTCCCTCTCTAGGAGATCCGGCACCATTGCTCACACAGACAAAGGAGGGGTAGCATTGCTCTTGTTACTCTCCAGTCTCCAGTGCCATTGCTCAGTGCCATTGCTCACAAAGACACAGGAGGGGTAGCATCTTTCTTGCCACTCTCCAGTCTACAGTGCCTCTGCTCAGTGTCATTACTGACATAGACACAGGCGGGGTAGCATCCTTCTTGTCACTCTCCAGTCTACAGTGCCTCTGCTCAGTGTCATTACTGACATAGACACAGGCGGGGTAGCATCCTTCTTGTCACTCTCAAAGGACAATTCCATCTTTTACTGTTTTACATTTTGGGCTTGGTCTATCAGCTTGTGTAACAGTCGACAATTCAGGTGTCAACAGTATTATTTGGTCGTCAATTCACTTGGTGGACAGTATGATTAGCTGCATTATTTAAATGTGGACAGTAGTATTATTATAGGGCTAGGGATATGGTTAAGGACAGGTCTAGGGATAGGGATAAAAACAGGTCTAGGGACAGGGGTAGGGATAGAGACAGGGTTAGTAACAGGGATAGGTTTAGGGACAGGTCTAGGGAAAGGGGCAGGTCTAGAGATAGGCACAGGATTAGAGTTAGGGATAATACTGTCTACATTTGAATTGTCAATCTAATAAATACTGTCTACATTTCAATTGTTGTCCTGATAATACTGTCATTGTCATTATATTGTCAACTTTATAACCTTGTCTAGTCCGCTGCCCATCAATCATATTACGTCAATCCAACATAAGGGAGGGCCGAAGGTGAAACTTTACTGTCGAAAAACATAAAATTGCCAACATGTCATTTTACCCAAATATTAGTAGGCATTCCAACATCAGCTAGCTTCTTTCTCTCAGCTAGATCCCAACACCTGCAATCTAGATTGTCATCATCCTCACCCTCATCAGTGTGTACATCATCATCACTCAATACTAATTAATCCTGGCTGGAATCCACCATTACAGAGGTCTCTGTACTTTGATCTAAATGCCAGTAAAGGACTTCCTCGTGGAAGCTGCCGATTTTTGGGCAATTCTTTTAGACCAGACCAAATGTCAAAATGTTCTGCGGAATCATCTGCATCATCCTTGGGTCTCTTAGAAAAGCTTAGTTTTTTCCATAGCAGCAGTAGCCTGAGAAACTGAAGGAGGGATACCACTTAAGCTGTCAGCTTGCTGACCAGGAGCTCCTTGCATCTCTTGAGATCTGGTCAGCTGGAAAGATAGAGAAGACATAGGGCTAGATTTACTAAGCTGCGGGTTTGAAAAAGTGGGGATGTTGCCTATAGCAACCAATCAGATTCTAGCTTTCATTTGTTTAGTACTTTCTTCAAAATGACAGCTAGAATCTGATTGGTTGCTATAGGCAACATCCCCACATTTTCAAACCCGCAGCTTAGTAAATCTAGCCCATAGTCCTTAAACCTAGGATCATGCACAGTTGCCAAAATGTAGTTATTTGATTTCAAGATATTGATAACTTTTGGATCCTGGCGAAGCAAATAAAGTACTTACATAGTTAGCGGAATTCATTAGTTTTATCTCCTCCTTCAATTTTTCTGTTTTTCCAAAAGTCTAATTAAGGGAATCACTTTGTTCAAGCTATCAGTGTCTGAACTTAGTTCACAGGTGACTACTTCGAATCGTTTCAGCACCTTGCACAACACGGAAAGTATTCTCCATGGCGCTCGACTAAAACACATTCCCCCTGAAATTTGATTCTTCTTGCGGCAGCTGCAATCTCCTACATGCTGATGTAGAATGCTGAAAATGAACCAATTTTTTTCTGGACACAGACAGCATCTCCTGCATGTCACTGTCATTTTTAAAAAAGCTTGGTAGCAAAACAGGGATCATGATGGAATGCTCTCACAATATTGGTGGCGTTATCACAAATGACATATCCTCAGGAGAGTCCAAGCGGGATAAGCCATATTGCAATAGAAACAAATTAAGCTAAGTAAGTCGGACATGTAGATGAAGTACTTTAATCGCTTTGCCAGGATCGAAGAGTTATCAACTTCTGGAAATCGTATCATTACATTTTGGCAACTATGCTTGATCCTGGGTTTAAGAGTTATGTCTTCTCTTTATTTCTCACTGTCTTGTTTTCACTTCCGAGGGCGTGTGAAAGTACCGAGCTGGCTCGGCTCAGTACTCGGATCAGCGAATTTCAGTGGGCTTGGTTCTTGGAGCATCTCTAGTAAGAAGCTACTGGCTGTTTCTCCTTCATGTCAGTGGCCAGTGCTCCATGTAGGTGTGCAATGGGGGGCATTAAAATTACTGGATTAATGACATTAGGTCACTCATTCAGTATTTTATGTACCGCCTAACCATTGATGCCTTAGGCAAATGTGTAGGTTTGCCTAATGGTAGCACTGGCACTGGATAAGAAACAGAACGCATAGAACAGAAAAACATGTACTCATGTATATGAAACCCTGTTGAGAACATAGAAAAGAAATTGAGAATTTAGAGTGAATGCCTTAGAACACATACTTGTAATGGTGAACATGACACAAGATATGTATTTAAAAAACTTACATTTACTTACTTAAAGAACAATATATATCACAGAGAAGAAATGTCATCATTGTTTTATGTTTATTTTGCTTTTGCAAGTCTAATTTATAAATTTTGCATTATATTGCAGATCTATTTATAATAAAAAAGTGTATTTCTTAGTCCCAAGTCCACTTGCTAATATATTTCTACATTTTTTAAAATCAACTTATTAGTTCTCGTCACTCAATTTAATTGGAATTTTACTGGGTAAACGGAAACATTTTGTACATTTTGAAATGGGAGATTCTGGGTGGTATAAAACCATTCTGGCGTTTTTATATATGAATGTAGACACGTGTACACAAATTCTGGCTATCATAAGCTTTTATTTAAAGAACTATAATATTTTTCTGTAATGTATAGAAAATAAGAATTACTTTTAAAAACAGCACATTTAAAACAATACAAAAAATATAGAAAGAAAAACCTATGACAGAGATAAAACTATCATTCACCATAGCAAAGTTCAGTTAATCACCGTAGACAAGTGATAATAGATTGGAAACCAGTTTATTACAATTTATGCTAATAAAGTCTCACTATGAATCAGAATGAAATCAGAGCTGTTATAGACCCTTTTTCTGTTGTCTTGAAAATAGTAGGTAAGCACTGTGTTTTAATTAGAATTTACTGACAGGTTCTGTTGATGGAACTGTTCATTTCTCATGAACAGAAATAGGTGTCATGCAAAATTCCTTAAAATGGTGTGAGTATTAGAATATATTAACACTTAATGTCCACGTATAATTCCATGGATAGTAATCTGATTTCTTATTAACTAGGATATTTATTTTGAGTGATGTTAAATGTATAGAAGGCTCATTCAGGGCTATATTTTTAGCATATAGACCAAATTTTGCACATAGGGCTTATTTTATTTATTAACAGTTATTTATATAGCATGTGCATATTACGCAGCGCTTTATAGAGATTATTTAATAATTCACATCAGTTTCCTCCACACTGGAGCTTCCAATCCATATTCTCCAATAGGGTTAATTTAGTCAGAAGCTATTTAACATACTAGTATGTCTTTGGAGTGTGGGAGGAACACAGAGCACACAATAAAAACCCAGACACAGGAAGAACATACAAACTCCGTTGGTCAGAATCAAAACCATGACCGCAGTGTTGGGCAGCAATGCTAACTACTGTGCTATATGGGCTATCTTTAGGGCAATACTGTTTGCAGGAACCATATAAATGGCTTGATACCAAAGGATAATGGTTCCCAAACACTTACTTTCAAGTGGAGTTAAAGGACTGACAATTAAAAAATTCATACATAAATGTACTGTCAACTGGATCCACCAAGGTCCTAAACATTTTTTAAATGTTTTAAACATTCCTGCGAATGAGAAATTCATGCGAGAGGGGCATCCAAAACCGTTTGGTCTGCTTGAAACAGGTTGAGTAAAAAGAGAGTAAAGGGGATAGTTAGAGCCATCAGGGACTCTTGGTTACCTGAAATCCAAGATTATATGATTTCACTTTCCATCTTCACTCATTTTAACTCCACTTGAAACAAAATATTTTGTTTTTGGTGGAGGTGTTGGATAAAGGGACATTAGCATGTGCAATGGAGAATGACTAATGTCTGGAGCATTTACAATGTCTACATCAATGAAAACTTTGAATTAGACTCTGGACCCGTAACCCCTATATAAGCCAAATGACACTAACCACAAATTCTTTATTTTTCAGTATGTTCTCTCCTTGCCACAGGATTTTTTTCACATAGATCTTATTTTGCAGATCTGTTCTTGTACTGTTAATTTGCAGTTTATTATGCCATGTCTCTTACACTAATGTTATAAGGTTTCAAATCACGAGTATGAATAGTTTTCTGTGCTGGTGATTTAAAACCTTACTACTTTGGGCTGGTGGAGCTGCTGTGGGGGAGGGTCATATGCAGTGAGTACAGGATTTGAAGATATACTACAAAAGTATTTTCATGGGGTAAACAGTAAAAACTGTATAAGACACTTTATTTAACAAACAAATGCAGGTAACCAGTGGTTTCAAATTCCTAGAAAGGTCAGCTATTCACACTAGGGGCTAGATTTACTAAGCTGCGGGTTTGAAAAAGTGGGGATGTTGCCTATAGCAACCAATCAGATTCTAGCTGTCATTTTGTAGAATGTACTAAATAAATGAAAGCTAGAATCTGATTGGTTGCTATAAGCAACATCCCCACTTTTTCAAACCCGCGGCTTAGTAAATCTAGCCCTAGGGATCTAAAACCACATGATGACAAGGAAATGACGCAGAGTTGGGCGAGGGTTGTATGTGTCATATATAGGTTTAGAAAATAAATTGGTAAAATCAGGTAAACGTTGAATATGCTCTATTACAGAGTGTATGTGGCACACTTAACTGGCTAGGTAGTGGGTTTACTTATAAAAATAAGCCTCAGGGTCTATTTATGTAAAATATATACAGTACACACAATATGGAAATACCTTTTAAAAACTGTCCGTGTGACTCTGCCAGGGGAGCAAAATTTAACTGAAATAATGGTGGGGAGGAACATCACTGTGAAAGCTTGAAAAAAGCAAAATATACAGCACTGGCATCAAATCAAAAATACCTGTCATATTTTTCACATGTGCCAGAATACACCAGCACCTTGCTAGAAAAAAAAAAAATCACCTATCTTCTAAATAACTCACCCTCTCTCTGAAAATTAAGACAGCATTACTCAAAAAGGTGCTGGTGAGGTTTGGCACTTGTAAATGTTGCTGCCTGACTTCACCATCAGTGATCACAGCTGACGGGGAGCTAATAAAAGAGCAAAGCTAAGCTGTCAGACTGGATTAGTGTGTGCAAAGGACAAGACAAAGGAATAATGCAGTTATTATTTATGGTCACTAACTAGCTTTGGCTTTTCTACTAAAATATCCTACCTGGAGTGTGTGTTAAGAATTAAAATAAAATATTTCATATTTTAGGTTATTGTGTTCTGGATCCTTTTCCTGACATTGCTAATACATCAAAAAAATGACAAACTATATATATATATACCCTTTAATTAGATACACATGTCTACATTTAATGAGGAAATTATAGAAATACATTTATAGAGCTTTCCAGTGCAAGATCAGGACTACGTAGCTTGAGAATGTTGACACAGAAAAAACCATGTGGGCACATGAGGCTCCAGAGGTCCGATTGTCTGTGCCCAAAAGAAGTGGGGCTAATTAGTTTGGTCTTGGTAAACGGTAGTGTAATTGAAAAGATCAAGGGCATGGATAGTGGTCAGTGGCTCAAGGGTGGTAAAAGCTATAAAAGAACAGAACAAGATTTGCTTATGAACATCAATGCATACATCTCCACGGCAGCCACCAATCTTTGTTGATTGTTCAGGGTTAGAGGGGAAGGATTTTTTTGCCTTTCTAGCTAGAGCACAAAAAGAAGTTTTTTGTATTTCATAACATCTTAAAATAACCCTGCGCTACTGTTTGCTTGGGAAACATGCCAATCAATTGCTTAAACTATTTAACACTTATTGCTCCTATATCTGCAGGAATTGTTTGCTACAGTTTAAGTTAATTTATCTACAGAGTGCCAGAGAACAAAATTACAAAGTAAAGCTTTCTAGAAATAGAGCTTGAACAAGCTGGTAAATTGATAGAGGTATATTAAGCTATAGCTTTTCTCTTTGTTCAAGATTGCTCAGTTGGAATCCTTATAATTTTAAGTTACTGATTTGTATGCTCTGTAAAACAAATGAACAAGAATAATTTTATGTAAAACATATTTGTCTGCTTTGTACTGAAATGCAAAACAGTAAGCAAACAGCTAACATAAATCAATGAACTTCCACTGAAGCATCTACACAAACATAGGCACGGCATATACGTGCAGGTGATCAATGCTGTTTTTTTATTAGAGTAACATTTGTACGCCTAAGTGAATACTTACCAACTTTATGTTGGTCACTTCAGGGACGGTAGAAGGGGTGTATGGAAGGAGGGGCGGGGCATCGTGAATAGCATAATTTTGACCCCGCCCCCAGTGATGTAATGCATGTTAAGTGTCTTTTTGCAGCGTGGCCAAAATTACACGATTTTCCCAAGAATCGTGTCATGCCGGCTCTAATCTGTCCACTGACCTACCCGGAATTCTGGAGTCTCCCGGATATTCCGGAAGAGTTGGCATGTATGCCTAAGAGGGGATGGAGCAATCTTGGCAACTATATGAGAGAAAATACATACGTGCATGTCAGAAGGACCAAAACTTTTATTTGTCCAGATATGTTAAGTGGAGATAGGGGCATCAGTTATTCTGTATATGAATCTTAGTGCCTGCAAGTCTATATTTATAACTAACTTTAAGATGCCATATCATTTGCTCTGCCTGCCTAACATAAAATATCAATTGAAAGAAAACCTTCATTCATAATGGGCAGAGTAGCTTGAAAAAATAAATAATTGATATTATGAAGTTGCAATCTCTGAAGAAAGCAGATCTGTACCATAAGAAATCACTGGCTTTGCTAATCTAGACAAATATATGAAAGTTCAATTGCACTTTCTTTCCTGGGTATGAAACTTTCCTTGCACATAGGTTCCAGTGCACTGTGAAACATAATATGATCCTAGGACTGGTTAGTCCTATATTGTAAAGAGATGAGCGATCGGGAATGTGCAAAGTAAAGACATCTGCAGGTTACCCTGTAATGCTTCCTGTACACAACAGCCTCATTTGTATACAGTAATAAGAATTTAACTTTAACTCAAGTATAAATGTGCTTGTAGAAAATCTGTATTTAGTGGTCTAATGCGGCCTAACATGTAATTTTAGAGCAAACACCATTTGGGCTGCAAACCATTAGATCTGCCTAATCAACGCATTATTAGATTTGTTAATGCATATATAAAATCTGTATGGTGATGTTCAAAATCCACTATTAATTGGGCCATTTCATCTTAAGTTAGAGCTTAGGACAGTCAGTTTTTATATTGGAAATAATAATTCTGACATCATAAATTTAAAAGATAAGTATTTTAAATTTATGCTTCACATGATACTTAATTTCAAAAGTTAGACATTAATTAGATTACCATGCATATACTTTCTATTCTATATATCAGTGTGAAAATCTTTAACTTAGAATGATTATTTTTGCAGAATTCTTTATAGCTATAGATTTAAGGTTATGTAAAATTAAATTAAGAAAACAGTTTTATTGCATTGGAGATCTAGAAATACAAAAAATGTGGCTTTTATGGATTACAAACAGTGTCAAAGCTCTGTGTTGATTTTCTGTTTCAAAAGAGTGGAAGTCTTCTACTGAGGGTGAAGTTCTGGCATGAAACCCATCTGGTCAATATATAAATAATTATATTTTAATTAGTATTGAATGATGTTTTGTGCATTTTTGTAAGCTTGCAATATGCTGGTAATTCTGCATTACCCTCTTGGACACAAAATTAAAGGGCATTATCACCAAAAAGAAATAAATTACTTTTTGTATATAACACAACACTAATAATAGTAGTTTTCTTAGAACTGCATGGAAAAATATCCAAAAAAGCAAACTAATTATCCCGGGCGCTAAATAAAAATACACTATAAATAATTATAATATACAAACACATCAGGCCCCACCTGCGCAGTTCAGTGCTGGCTTTTTTTTGCGTTTTTTTATAACCGCATGCCCGATTCAGTAAAAATCTGTGCTTATTGCTATATTCATTGTATAAATCTTACATGTGATAGCTATTTATGACTGTTTATGTCTTAGCACTCATTTTCATTCTCTAATTCCCCTGAGCAAGCTCTCACGTCAAGGCTGCTGTAAAACAGTTAGAATAAAACCACCTTGTTGTTTACTTTAAATTATAACTCTGATTGAGCTGCCAGTAGGAAATAGAAGACAGCTGATAAGGACGAAGCAAGAATATGCAGTACACAAACTAATTCAAAATACTGTTTTGTATGTGTTATATACATTGGAATTAGGCAACCTGTTGTTGAGCAGCTACCATGAAACTGTAAGCCACAGTATAATGGGTATACTGAAAGTTGTAGGAGAGAGCAATAGATAACTAATGTTCTATATAATGCTGCATGGTCCTATTTTCTTCTTTTTATTAGTTGTTTTTTGTCCCCTGAAGATCGGGTGGGTTAAAAGCAGGGATGCCAGGCTCGTTATTTTTGAAAATCGAACCTCCCCTTACTTAGGCAATCCGAGTACCGAGCCAACCCTGCTCGGTACTTTTGCGGGCCTTTGGAGCTGAAATCGGCGTGTCATCAGATCTCTCGAGTTTTGGATTCCATAAGTATCGACCTCCACGGATATCCAGCGCCATTTCACAGACAGACACTGAAGGAGTAGGATAGTTTTTGGCAGTTTCCATTGCAATTGGATAGTGTCATTGCTCACACAGAAACAGGAGGGTTGGCAGTGTTCTTGTCAATCTTCAGTGACATCGCTGTGTGCTATTGCTCATTCAGAAATAGGAGGGGTGGCGGTGTTCTTATCAGTCTCCAGTGACATTGCTCTGTTCCATTGCTCATACAGAAACAGGAGGGGTAACATAGTAAAAATACATACTATGTTATGAGGTTTAAAAAATACACCAGTCCGGGGGGCGTGGCCTAGACGCCATTGTGACTGGTCGCTTGGCTGGAGAGCTCCGGGCCCAGCTCGGGATTACAAGTATATGGGGGCCAGATACAACCGACCTGTGGCTGCTGACTGCGAGGGAGAGTGAGGAGGACCACCTAGGCGCACAGCCACTCAGTTCCCCGGTGATCGGCTGGAAGTTAGGCGCTGAATACCCTGCCGTGTCCTGCGCGGGCTGTACCCCTGTCTGTGACTTGTCTTTGTGGCCCCCCCCCTGCCTCTTGGGAGTCCCCTGTGGCCCCGCTGAGGCCCCGCTGAGTTTCTGTTTGTGCGGCGCGTGTGCCGCGGATCTCGAGGCCTACTACCGGTGGAGACCAGGGGCTAAAGTTGGAGCTGCCTGGCGGACCTCTCACTTACGGTGACGCGGAGGGACTTCCGGTCCGCGATCAGATTGGAGCCAGCGTCTCTTTACCGAAGATCCTGTCACAGGTACCTCCACTGCCCTCCTGAGCTGCCGTGCCAAATCATCTGAGGGGCTGTCACCTGCAGACTCCCCCCCAGCCATCTCTCCTAGGGCTGAACATATGGGTGGAGGCTAGTACATCCCTGCGGCACACTAGGGTGCACAGACGGAAAAAGGGATAATCCCCTGAATAAACCTTCCAAAGGTGTCCTCCCCAGTGCAGAGGAGAAGAGCCCAGACAGGAGATCCAGCTTAAATTGACGAAGATAAACCAGCGGTAACTGCGTTTATGTTCACACTGCTGAGGCTGTGCAGCATGTCAATAAGTAACTGAAAAATCATTACTATCTGCCACCCAGTGTAATCCCAAATAGACAAAATACTGCAGGGCTCAGCATTAAATTCTGGATAAAACGTGACAGGGCCTCGCAGTCACCTCGGTAGATAACGCTAGCGAAGGGCTCCGTGGAAGTGACGGGTTTCTTCCTGTGACTTTCACCTTTCTGAGGATGTAAATCCTAGGGTTGCAATCGTCCAGAGCATTACTAAAAGGGCAAGCACTTCCTACACACAAGCAACTCTTTATTTCCACTCTCTCTTTAATCATGAGTAAATCCACCTCCAAAATAAAAAGAGGGCAAAATGCTGAAATTACCCAGCACTTTTCTAGACAAGATAAACCAACCATGGCCCGCCCCTCGTCCCCGAGAAATGGCTCATCTCGGGAAGAAGACATGGAAGTGGAGGATGCTCCGGCAACGAGGAAAGACATTTCAGACATTCGCTCCCTCCTGGTAGATCTTAAACAATCTCTTACAGCTGAATTTCAGAAGACAGTGGGGGAACTGAAAAAAGACATTTCTGACTTGAGCCAGCGAACCAGTACCTTGGAACAGTCCCAGACACAATGTAAGACCTTCCAAAGGGAAACCAACCAAGACTTGGAATACCTCAGCAGGGAGCTTGAATTCCTACGAGACAAGAACGAGGACTACGAAAACCGGGAGAGAAGAAACAATCTCCGTATCCGGCATATCCCCGAGGACATTGATGCTCATTCTCTGGAACCCTATTTGACCCGCCTCTTTATCCACCTGGTTCCCTCCCTCTCTGAGTCCCAGATTCAGATAGAGAGGGCTCACAGAGCCCTCCGGCCCAAACCTAAAGACTCATCCCCTCCCAGAGATGTCATCCTGAAGTTTCTTTCTTTTAAAATTAAGGAAAAGATCACAATGAGTGCCAGGAACTCAAATTTCATCTTCTTTGAAGGATCCAAGTTACAAATCTTTCAGGACTTAGCTCCATCTACGGTCGCTAAGAGGAGGGATCTTAAAGAAATCACAGTCGCTCTAAGGGACCAAGGTTACAAATACCGATGGGGATTCCCCTTTCGCTTGGTGGTGCTGTCGGAAGGTCGATCAGTGTCCATCAGATCGTTGGAAGAGGGCCGCCATTTCCTACGCCACCTTCAGATCCGAGCTCCTGCAGGACTAGCTCCTGAGAATGAGACCCCTAACTCACAATCTGCCTGACTCTTTGATAAAAATTTGTGTGGTAACGAGTCTTTCTTTCCCAGAATAACTGTTCTTTGGTAGTGCCCCAAGAGGCATATATTTTCCTTATTTCTATGCTCCAGTGTTAAATTATAATGTATAGACAGTAAGTTCCCTACAAGGGAATCAATACACCCTAATGCCCTTGTAGTCGTCTGGGATGACTGCTGCCCACGCACCCTGGCTGGGAATTTTCCTGTTGGTAGTAAGGGAGTCTGGGGGCTTGGAGGGGGGAGGTGTCATTCCCTCCCTACTCTACCCGAAGAAACTCCCTAATATAGCTGTAAGATCAGCTGGACCCGCCGGGCATCTTTAATTCCAGAGGGCGAGCATAGTCTTTTTTTTCTTATTTGTATAAGTTAACTGTTGTTGTGTTTACGGTGTTTTTTGTATTTTTTCCTACTTGACCCTAACAGTCACAATGTTACTCTTTCTTTTTATCTTATATTTAAATGCTCTGGACGGTGGCGGCCACCTAAGGCCAGTGCCACTCCCCCCCAAAAACACAAAGGAACCGCCATAGTCAATACGTATTAATAGATAGCACTTTTGTGTCCGCCTTGAGAGCGGTTACTGGTTCCGAACTCGAGCCTTCCCTCCTTGGGGCTCCTAACAAGTAGCAGACTTCCCACACCAGGGAACCTCTGACTGCTTTCCCCTATCTCCCCCCCGCCCTTTAAATTCCCCTATCCTTCTTCCCTTCCTCCCCATTCTGACCCACTCCCTAGGTTTACTCAAATTAAGCTACCACCTCACTCATTTTACTCTGTACTGAATTTTTTGCTACAAAAATGCCTCTTACTGTTTTATCTATGAACGTAAAGGGGTTGAATACCAGCCCAAAAGAGGTCATACTTGCATTCCTATACTAACAAATGTCATGCCGATATTGTATACTTGCAGGAAACTCATTTTAAGAGGGATCACCACTCCTCGCTGTCCTCTAAGAAGTACCCCACGATCTATTACGCAAACTACACCTCCAAACACCATGGGGTTGCGATCATGATACACAAATCAGTACCCCTTGTGGTGTCCAAGACCATTGCGGATGCAGAGGGCCGCTACCTCATTATACTGGGTAAGATTGGGCCTATCCCGATAACTTTAATGACAATTTATGCCCCTAACACGGGACACTCTAATTTCTTTCACACTATTTTTCGGGAACTACACTCCCACCGCTCGGGTCGGGTGTTGCTGGGAGGTGACTTTAACACAATTCTCTCCCAAACTCTAGATCGCTCAACCGGGCCACTTTCGCGGGCACACACACCTGGTTCCAAATCCTTAAACAAACATATGGTAGAGGCGGGTCTGTTTGATTCTTGGCGGGCCACATTCCCCTCTGCTAGAGATTATACATTTTACTCTCATCCCCACAATTCATACTCGAGAATTGATATGATTCTATGCTGCCCACATCTTATGTCGTCACTGACCTCAGCAGATATTCTTTCCAACCCCTGGTCTGACCACTGGGCAACCAAGGCTACTTTTGATTTCGCATCCACCGGAGGAGTGGGGGCTACATGGAAACTGAACGGAGCCCTTCTTAGGCTCCCTAGGTTTCAGAACCTTTTGAACGATAAGTTGGATGAATATTTTGAGATTAATACCACTGAGGATGTAAGCTTTTCCACCATATGGCAGGCACACAAAGCAGTTATTCGGGGGGAGATTATCAAATTTGCAGCGACCCGTAAAAAACAACGGTTGGCTCAGATGGAGTTACTTTCTTCGCAGATTCTTGCTCTCGAAACACAACATAAACAAACACACTCCACCCAGTTGTTAACCCAATTAACTAAAGCGCGAGGGGAGCTTAGCCATCTTATAGCCGAAAAGACAGAAAAAAGCCTCCGTTGGGTAGGTCAGAGGTTCTACGAAAAAGGTAACAAAGCAGACTCATTGTTGGCGAATAGTCTCAAAGCCAAAAGAGCCTCTCAAACAATTAGCGGCATCCGTGATTCAAAGGGCATCCTGTCACACGATCCACGGGTTATCAATAAAACTTTTCGTTCCTTTTACGAAGCCCTGTACAGCCTTCCAACTCAGGGGGAGGCCAACTTAAGTAATCCAGACTTAGTCAATTACTTTCGCTCATGTCACCTCCCAACTTTAAGTACGTCCAAAGCGAAGGAATTGTCCGCGGAAATAACCGAAGAAGAGGTTAAATGTGCCCTCAGCTCACAGAAACCTTCTAAAGCACCAGGCCCAGACGGCTTCATTATGGCCTACTACAAAACATTTGCCCCCAAACTACTTCCCAAACTATCTACTCTATTTAATGCAATATTACGGGGGGACACTTTTCATCCCGACTCCACCTCATCCACCATCATAGTTTTACCTAAACCAGGAAAAGACCACACCGCTTGCGCAAATTATCGCCCTATTTCCCTCCTCAACACTGACGTGAAACTCTTCGCCAAAATCCTAGCTAACAGATTGAATGGAGTCTTGGCCGACCTCATAGACCCAGATCAGGTGGGATTTATCCCTAATAGACAGGCCCCGGATAACACTCGCAGAGTAATTGACTTAATTCATCATGTCAACTCACATAAACTCCCCTCACTACTTTTGGCTTTGGACGCGGAGAAAGCATTTGACAGGGTTTCCTGGCCCTTTATGTTCTCCGCGTTAGAAGCTTTTGGTTTCCGAGGACATTTTCTACAAGCCATTTTGGCATTATACTCTAATCCCACCTCACGGGTTATGACTAACGGCCAGGTTTCCACTCATTTCCGTCTACATAATGGCACAAGACAAGGCTGCCCGTTGTCTCCCCTACTGTTTGCCCTATGTATTGAGCCTCTAGCAGCCAAAATATGCTGCAACCCTGACATAACCGGTATCTCCCTGGGTTTAGAACAATATAAAATCTCCCTCTTTGCCGACGATGTTTTACTAACACTGACAAACCCGATGGTTTCGCTTCCAAATTTAATGAAAGAACTAGAACATTTTGGCAAGCTATCGGGTTACAAAATCAATGACTCTAAGTCTGAGGCATTACCACTTCATATTTCTCGTACCACTAGAGAAGCTCTCCAACAGTCTTTTACATTTCAATGGCGGCCTCATTCAATTAGATATTTGGGGATTAATATCACTAAACACTATTCGGGTCTTTACAACTCAAACTATCTACCTCTACTAACCAATATCCAACGAGACTTATCTAACTGGGAGTCCATGTACATATCTTGGATAGGCAGAATTCAGGTAATTAAGATGAGCATCCTTCCCCGCCTACTTTACTTATTCCAAACTCTCCCAGTTCCAATCCCTCGCAAAATCTTAACAACGCTCCAATCGACCTGTAACCGGTTTATTTGGCAAGGAAAGAAACCTAGATTGAGGATGACCATGCTGGCTAAGTCCAAAGAGGCTGGAGGACTTGGCCTTCCGCTAATACATGAATACTTTCTGGCTACTCAGTTAAGTTTTGTCATTTCTTGGCACCTTATCCCAGGCCTGAAAAGGTGGGTGGACATTGAAAATGCCTTGTCACCAGTCGCCCCAGTGCATCACCTACCATGGCTTCCCAGATCCAGCAGACCTGCCACGGCATACTCTTGCCCCTCCATTTCTTTTACACTAAATTCCTGGGATCTGGCCAACAAAAATCATAGCTTGGCACCTTACCCATCTCATATGACACCTATCTGGACTCACCCACTTTTTCAGCCAGGTAGGCCAAAGGCGATGGCCGACTGGTGGAAAAGGCATAAAATTGAACGCTTCCTCCATATTGTGGGGGAAACCGCACCTGCCTCATTTGAAGTAATCCAGAACAAATGCCATCCGCCATTGTCGGCTCATTTCCAATATATACAAATTCGGAACTTTATACAGCCACAGGCCAGATCCACCAGATTGCGTAAAAGATCCCCATTTGAGCGACATTGCATACATTCGGCGGGACGCAGGGGTAACATTTCCATTTTGTACCGCATGCTCATAGCCCCTCTGGACCAAACTCCTGAACCTCACGAGGAGGCCTGGCAACAAGATCTGGGGATAACACTGGACAGCGAGGAGTGGTCTGTCATTCGGGCGAGAACTGCAAAGGTCTCCATAAACGCAGGCATTTAAGAAAATTGCTTTAAAATTTACTCGCGCTGGTACCTAGACCCAGAAAAACTACACCGTATGTACCCATCTGTTTCTGACCGTTGTTGGCATTTGTGTGGAGCTAAGGGTAGTTTCCTGCACATTTGGTGGGAATGTCCGGTTGTCCAAGCTTTCTGGAATCTAACTCTGGCCATTACTCGTAAGGTAACTGGAATCAGAGTTACTAAGGTACCGGCTCAGGTATTGCTAAATCAACCTATTCCTGATATTAGCAAGGCCGAAAACTGTTTAATCGCCCATATCTACCAGGCTTCCAAACTACTTATTGCAAGAGCATGGAAGCAGCCGTCCGCTCCTTCTAAAACAGAGCTGCTTAATCGTATCTGGTTCATATTCTCTATGGAACATATCTCTGCTCTACTAAACGACACTGTTCCTAAATTCCGGGAAGTTTGGACACCGTGGTTCCAGGGCCGGTGCAAGGTTGCTCGGCACCCTAGGCAAAGCTTAAGCTTGCCGCCCGAGCGTATCACATCCCGCCCCCCCCCCCCCCCCCCCCCCAGGCGCCCAAAAAAAAAATTTTTTTATTTCCCAGCCCCTAACACACTTAACATTTCTAAAATAAAAATAATAACTCTCACCTCCTCCGTTCTCTCCCCTCTGTCTGTAGCCTCCGCTCTCTCCCCTGTCTGTCTGTAGCCTCCGCTCTCTCCCCTCTGTCTCTCTGTAGCCTCCGTTCTCTCCCCTCTGTCTGTAGCCTCCGTTCTCTTCCCTCTGTCTGCAGCCTCCGTTCTCTTCCCTCTGTCTGTAGCCTCCGCTCTCTCCCCTCTGTCTGTCTGTAGCCTCCATTCTCTCCCCTCTGTCTGTCTGTAGCCTCCGCTCTCTCCCCTCTGTCTGTCTGTAGCCTCCATTCTCTCCCCTCTGTCTGTCTGTAGCCTCCGCTCTCTCCCCTCTGTCTGTCTGTAGCCTCCATTCTCTCCCCTCTGTCTGTCTGTAGCCTCCGCTCTCTCCCCTCTGTCTGTCTGTAGCCTCCGCTCTCTCCCCTGTCTGTCTGTAGCCTCCATTCTCTCCCCTCTGTCTGTCTGTAGCCTCCGCTCTCTCCCCTCTGTCTGTCTGTAGCCTCCATTCTCTCCCCTCTGTCTGTCTGTAGCCTCCGTTCTCTCCCCTCTGTCTGTCTGTAGCCTCCGCTCTCTCCCCTGTCTGTCTGTAGCCTCCGCTCTCTCCCCTCTGTCTGCAGATTCCTCTTTCCTGTACTCACCTTAGCTTCCTCACTTTTCTTCCTTTCTCTTATTGCGCGCCTTTCGTTTCTTCTTTCTTCTGTCTCCTATCGGCTCCTCTACACTGGCAGCGTCGTGATGTCACAACGCTGCCAGAAGCCAGGCGCCGGGTGTATTTTAAAATGCGGTGCTGTGCTGTAGCAGCACCGCATAATTGAGGGCGGGCGGCCGATCTGCCCTAGGCGATCGCACCGCCAGCATTTATTTCTAAATTATTACTGGGTCCCCCGCTTCAGTGCCGCCCTCCAGAGCCCGGCGCCCTAGGCAACTGCCTAACCTTGCCTAATGGGAGCGCCGGGCCTGCGTGGTTCAAGTGGCAAAAATCTCCTGTCCCGGGTACTGTCTGACTCATATAACCTAACCCTATACCCTCCCTCCCCCCCTCCCCCCCCCCAAAAAAAAACCAAAACCACCGCTTTACCATAATTGCTTTCAAGTTCTAATAAGTAATAGTTTTCCCTGTTACCTCTTTCAGCATCGTTTTTGGTTGTTTTTTTTTTTCTTTTTTCTTTCTCTTTGAGTAAAGCTAGGGCTTAATTTGATATGTACCAACTTGGGTCTTCTATACCTGTATTTTCGGCCAAATGTTGTTGGCACAAATGTTAAGTATGTTACTTATTTTTTATGCTCCTGCAGTTTCAAAATAAAAAATTTAAAAAAAAAAAAAAAGACACCAGTCCATCAAGTTCAACCTATTTTAGATCTCCTGCGATCCCTCACTTATATTTGAAATTGATCCAGATTAAGCAACCGCCAATCTGTTTCAATCGGGAAAAATCCCTCCAGACCCAATACTGCAGTCCTATTTTTTCCATATATCCACTACTATCCTTCATTTTAATTAACGGTCGTATGCCTGGATACACTTTCCATTAAAAATTTAAACATATTTATTGAATCTGCCATCACAACCTTCCATGGCAGTGAATTCCATATCTTGACTGCCCTTACTGTAATGAACCCCTTGCTTTGCTGGTTGTGAAACTTCCTCTCCTCTAACCTTAGGGGGTGACCTTGTGTCCTGTGTATAGTTCTTGGGGTAAAAGTTCCCATGAAAGTTATCTGTATTGACCCTTAATGTATTTGTAAATAGTAATCATATCTCCTCTCTTCTAAAGTAAACATGCCTAAACTGGCTAACCTTTCCTCATAACTTAATGGCTCCATACCCTTTATCAATTTTGTCGTCCTTCTCTGAACCCTTTCTAGTTCCAAAATATCTTTTTATAGAGTGGTGCCCAGAGCTGTACTCGATATTCAAGATGAGGTCTTACCAACATTTTATACAGAGGCAAAATTACACTGTCTTCCCTTGCATCTATGCCCCTTTTTATGCATGCCAATATTTTATTTGCCCTTGCAGCTGCTGCTTGACATTCATCATCGTCATCATCATCTATTTATATAGCACTGCTAATTCCGCAGCAGTGTACAGAGAAATCACTCACATCTGTCCCTGCCCAATTGGAGCTTACAGTCTAAATTCCCTAACATACACACACACACAAGCCAAGAGAGACAAAGGTCAATTTATTAGCAGCCAATTGACCTACTAGTATGTTTTTGGAGTGTGGGAGGAAACCGTGCACCCATAGGAAAACCTCATATTCCATTTGGCCGCCCAATCCTCCAGTTTATTTAAGTCTCTCTGTAGAGAAGCTACATCTTGCTCTGATTTTATTACCTTACAGAGTTTAGTGTCATGTGCAAAAATGGAAACTTTACTCTCTAAACCATCACCAAGGTCATTAATAATAATATTAAAAAGGAGTGACCTTGAAGTACTTCACTTAAAACTTTTGACCAATTAGAAAATGTTTCATTTATTACAACTCTCTTTTCCCTACTCTCTAACCAGTTTTCGATCCCATTACAAATGTTGTTTCCTAGACTCAGCTCCCTTATTTTGTAAACCAACCTCTTGTGTGGCACTGTATCGAAGGCCTTTGCAAAATCTAAATAAACCAAATCTACTGTGCTGCCCTGGTCAAAGTTTCCACTAACTTCCTCGTAGAAACTAATTAAATTATTTTGACATGACCTATCACTCACAAATCCATGCTGATTCCAACTAATATTCTTATTGCACACCAAGCAATCCTGAATACTATCCCTTAATATACCTTCCAGTAGTTTCCCCACTATTGATGTCAGGCTTACAGGTCTATAATTCCCTTGTTGTGATCTTGTCCCCTTTTTAAACAACGGCACCACATCTGCTATTCGCAAATTCCTTGGTACTGAGCCTGATGAGATTGAATCTATGAAAATTAAGAATAGCGGTCTAGCTATTTTTGAGTCTAGCTCCATAAGAACCCTTGGCTGTATGTCATCTGGACCTGTAGCTTAATTTATCTTAATATTCTTCAGTCACCTTTGGACTTCTTCCTTTGTCAGCCAAGTATTAATTAATGGTACCGTTTCATTTCCGTTTTTATGTATATTCCTACCATTTGTTCCTCTCTAGTAAATACTGAAGAAAAGAAAGTGTTTAATACCTCTGCTTTTACCTTAGTATCATTTATCAACTCACCCATCTCACTTCTTAGGGGTCCTATATTATCTTTTTTAATCCTTTTGCCATTTATATACTTTAAAAACTTTTTGGGGGTAGTCTTACTTTCTTTTGCAACTTGTTTTTCATTTTCTAATTTAGCCAATCTAATTTCCTTTTTGCATGTTTATTACATTCCTTGTACCTACAGAAGGACTCCTCAGACACTTCAAACTTAAACAATTTAAATGCATGCTTCTGCCTTTGGATTTCTAACCTTACCTTTTTATTTAGCCACATTGGCTTTTATATTTATTTCCCATAGGAATGAACTTATAAGTGTATGTTTCCAACAGCATTTTAAAGGCAGCACAGTTTTCTTCCGTATTTTTTCCTTCAAAAACTTTATCCCAGTCTGTGCACTTTATAGACTCCTTTAGCATATTAAAATTTGCCTTTCTAAAGTTTAAAGTCCTACTTTAACCCTTATACTGTTGCATCTGGAAACTAATTTGAAATGAGACCATATTATGATTATTGTTTCCCAAGTGTTCCCTTACTTGAATATTTGAAATTATGTCTACATTGTTTGTTATTACTAGGTCCAGTATAGTCCGGTTCCTAGTTGGTTCCTCTACTAATTGGGACATATAATGGTCTTTTAGCGTGGTCAGAAACCTATTTCTCATAGGTGTATCACAGGTCTCAATACTCCAATCAATGTCCGGATAATTAAAATCCCCAAAAATTAAGACTTGACCTAGTTGTGTAGCCTTTTCAATTTGCTGTAGAAGTTGGGCTTTCTCAATCATACTAATATCTGGTGGATTATAGCATATCCCTATCAGCAACTTCTCTGAACATTTTCCTCCACTGGATATTTCCACCCACAATGCCTCTATATTATCACCAATATTATCGTAAATAATTTCCTGAATACTTGGTTTTAAATCTGGATTAATATAAAGACATACTTCTCCACTTTAATTTACCCTATCCCTCCTGAAGAGAGTATATCATTTCCTAGTTGACTGCCCAGCCATGTGTTTCATCCCACTAGGTCTCCATAATACCTATAATATCATACTGGTCATTCATTGCTTCTAGTTCTAACTCCCCCATTTTACCTGTCAAGCTTCTTGCATTTGCAAACATACAATTAAGTCTATTGCATCCCTTAGGTATTTATTTTTGCTTTAAAACGGGCCTCTCCTTATCGGCATCTCCACCCCCTTGACTCTTGTCAAATTCCTCCTTACTACTCTCAGTGTCTATCCCATCAATACTTGCTTGCCCCTCCCCCCGAAGCCTAGTTTAAAATCTCCTCCAACTTTCTAACCAACCTCTTCCCTAGCACACCAGCGCCCTCCTCATTCAGGTTCAATCTATCTCGACAATTAACATGGCAACTGACTGAGAAGTCAGCCCAGTGCTCTAAGAATCCAAAACCCTCCTACCTACACCAATCTTTTAGCCACGCATTAACCTCCCTAATCTCCCACTTCCTCCCTGGACTAGCGCGTGGCACAAGTAGTATTTCCGAAAATACTACCTTGGATGTCCTTGCCTTAAGTTTGTGACCTATATCCCTGAAATCATTCTTTAGGACACCCCATCTTCCTCTAACTCGGTCATTGGTGCCAACATGCATCAAAACCGCCGGGTCATTCCCAGCCCCTCCCAACAATCTGTCCATTTGATCCGCAATATGCAGTGTTCCTATTAGTCTCCAGTGGCATAGCTGTGTGCCATTGCTCATACAGAAACAGGAGGGGTGGCAATGTCCTTGTCACTCTTTAGTAACATTGCTGAGATCCATTGCTCACAAAGAAACAGGGGTAGAAGACAATGTTCTTGTCATTTTACTGTCTCCAGTCACGTTGCTGAGTGCCATTGCTCACACAGAAACAGGGGTAGCACACAGTGTTCTTGTCAATCTCCAGTCTCCAGTCACATTGCTGAGTGCCATCGATATGGACTCCGATCAATCCACAGAAGAGCAGGAGCACCAAGCAGCTCCTGACACCAGTCATGATGATACTAGCCCCTATGTCATTTGCTAAAGCCTATGTGCAAGTGCATAGTGGTTTTAAGTCAGGGAAACAGAAATGTAAAAAAAAAGCTTTTACCTTGGTATAGAAAAAGCACATGTAATCAAGTCAAAGATAACTGTAGAAAAACATAATATTGCCAACATGACATTCTACACACGCATTGGCTAGGAAAGAATCCGGCCTTCGCCTTTCTATTTGAGTCCTAGTTCAACTTCTGCAACTGTCAATCAGGTATCTACTTCTAAAGTCTGTCATGACAATGCAAGACCTTGTAATTCTGAGTCCAAAAGAGGTGCCCAAAAAATGTTATGTGTAAAAGCTGAGCTGAAAGAAAAACAGTAATGCACTAAAAGATACTGTAGATTCAGAAATCTCAAAAATCCTGAAGGAGAGTTTATCCACGAGTGTTATGTCTAAGCTTGACCTTCTGATACTGTACTCATAAAGAAGCCTTCTTTCACCAATTCTGCAAATGTGTGGATTAGCAGCCCAAATGTAGCCGGTGATACACAAATTGAGCATGCCACTTTGCATTTGCAACAGGATGAGAGCATATTTGTGTAACTGACGATGGCGCGAATGAGGATGTTGATGAGGATAATTTTGGTTGTGTAGTCCTGCACCAGTGGAAGCAGTTCTTGCCAGTGATAAGAAGAAGGCCATTGGCATGCCTGGGCATAAGACCAAAAAATCCACCTCTTATGCGTGGAATTATTTTTACCCAAATCCTGACAGCAGTTGTCTAGCAATGTCTATGTCACTCACCGGACCGTGAGTGCCTCTTCCCGGACATTTAGGAACCGTGGTCGTCCTCCATTATGAGGGTCTGCGCATGCGCAGCCCTTTCCTATACTTTAGTGTATGTCCCTTTAACTCAATTGGCAGATCAGGCAACACTCCCTATATTAAGCACCTGTGGTCAACACCACGTGGCCTGATCTTGGAGTCTCATTCCCCATGAGCCTCTGAAGGTGTTCCTGTGTTTCCTCGTGTATTCAGCGCTGCTGATTCCTGTGGTTTCCAAACCACTTCTACCTCTGTGGTTTCCTAACCACTTCTCCTACTGTGGTTCCCATACCACTTCTACCATCAACTGTATCATCGTGACTGTTTGCTGATTCCTATCTGCTGCCTCCGTGCACTACAGTCTCCTATACCACTTCAACGCTATTACATTCCATAGTGACTGTTTGCTGATTCCTATCCGCTGCCTCCGTGCACTACAGTCTCCTATACCACTTCTACCATCAACTGTATCATCGTGACTGTTTGCTGATTCCTATCCGCTGCCTCCGTGCACTACAGTCTCCTATACCACTTCAACGCTATTACATTCCATAGTGACTGTTTGCTGATTCCTATCCGCTGCCTCCGTGCACTACAGTCTCCTATACCACTTCAACGCTATTACATTCCATAGTGACTGTTTGCTGATTCCTATCCGCTGCCTCCGTGCACTATAGCCTTCTCTCCTTATCCACTCACCTGTTCATCATCAAGTCTGTGAGCTGATTCCTAGCTGCTGCCTCCGTGCACTACAGCCTCCAGCTGGCAACTCGCCTGTGTTCATCATCAAGTCTGTGAGCTGATTCCTAGCTGCTGCCTCCGTGCACTACAGCCTCCAGCTGGCAACTCGCCTGTGTTCATCATCGTGACTGTGAGCTGATTCCTATCCGCTGCCTCCGTGCACTACAGCCTCCAGCTGGCAACTCGCCTGTGTTCATCATCGTGACTGCTAGCTGATTTCTATCCGCTGCTCCTGTGCACCTCAGCGTCATCTCATCTCTCCCGTGGGTTCGCAGAGTCCTGCTGCCGCTGCCAGTCCTATCGTCCATCTACTGCTGATCCGCTCTCCACGCCTTCCTGGTTCCCCTGGTCTCTACCCTCCTGTCAGCATTGGATTCGTGTCCCTGTTGATCTACTTACCTGTGCGCTGCACCTACTAGACTCCTGCTTCTTACATCCAGGGACTTCTCATCCTGTCGGCCTCCTGCCGCCCAGGTATCACTGCACTCCTGTCTGACTGCCTTCTGAACCACGGTATGCATACTTCTCATTGACTGTGCTGGTGTATTGCATATCTTGCTGGACTGTGTTGGTTCTCCTCTGGAGTTTGCAATCCGCTGAGTCTTTTGCCATCATTGACTGTGTTACCTTGTGCTGGATTACTTCAGAGACTTCCTACATTTGCAGACCTGTTCAGTCATTTATATATATTGTGCATATTACTGTGGATCGTGTTTAATGTGCCCGTGTACATCCTGTGTTGCAGTCTCTCCCCGTACACCTCCTCACATATATTTTCAGTGGTACAACTTGCTGAAGGCAGACCACTGATTCCTGTTCCAGTATCACCTGTTCCATTCCTCTCACATAGCAGTGGTACAACTTGCTACCGCAGACCTCTGACTTCCCGGATACCTCCACTTGGATTCCATTCCTACACTTAGACAGCGGTACCACTTGCTATCCGCAGACCGCTGACTCTCATCACCTCCTCGTTTCTGTTGGACATTCCTCCTCACTATAGCAGTGGTACAACTTGCTAACGCAGACCACTGACTACCTCCACTTGCCCTTGTCCATACAGTTCCTCGTGTATTATCACCTCCATATTACCAGTGCTGCTAGTCATAGACTTTCCTGAGCATCTCATCATCTACTATTGCCTGTTCCGTGATCACCCTGCTACCAGAGTACACTATTACCATCTATATTGCTCTGGTAAGCTTACCACCTGGTGATCCCTGGGTAAAGACTCCTAGTGCCCGTGACAGTAAGATCAGGCCATGACAGACCCAGATACGGAACCTACCGCCAAAGAGATGCTGCAGCATCTGGTCAGCCGTGTGGAGCAACAGGATGCCCGCCAACAGCTGTTACTTCAGTGTTATCAGTCATTAACCTCCCAAGGAACATCTGGACAGACTGTGACAGCTACTCCTGAGGCTTCTTTGCTTTCCTCCGTTTCCCCAGTGCCATCCCAGGTGTCTACAGCTTCCACGCTTCACCTGCCTACTCCGTCAAAGTACGATGGAGACCCCAAAACCTGTAGGGGTTTCCTTAACCAATGTTCAGTCCATTTTGAGCTCCAACCTCAAAATTTTTCTACCCATCGTTCCAGAGTGGCCTATCTTATCTCTTTGTTTTCAGGACAAGCCCTGGCTTGGGCCTCCCCTCTGTGGGAGAGAAATGACCCTATATTGCAAGATAGTGCCAAATTCATTTCTACATTTCGAAGTGTGTTCGATGAACCAGGTCGTGTGACCTCCGCTGCTTCCAGCATCCTCCGCCTACGACAAGGACCTCATACAGTAGGCCAGTACGTCATTCAATTTAGGATCTTAGCCTCTGAACTTCAGTGGAACACTGAAGCCCTAGTTGCCGCCTTCTAGCAGGGGCTCTCCGATAAAATTAAAGATGCACTGACTACTCAAGAGCTTCCTTCGTCACTTGAAGATTTGATCTCTCTTTGCCATCGTGTTGATATGAGATTTCGTGAAAGGGAGGCTGAGAGAACAACTTCTGCTAAAGCACCTCTTCGTTCTAACCCTCAATTTCGTCCAGTTTCACCCTCTGTGATTCCCATGGAGATAGGACGTTCCAAATTATCTTCCGAGGAGAGAAAACGAAGAGTAAAGAATAGACTCTGTATCTATTGTGCTGATTCCACTCATATTCTCAGCTCCTGCCCTAAGAGATCGGGAAATGCCAGGCCCTAACTAGTTCTGGAGAGGTGAAGTTAGGGTCCCTGGAGTCCTCTCCATCTTCCATGAAATCTAAAGTCTGCGCTTTTGATGTTACGATTTCCTCTGCTACCAAAACCTTTGAGTCACAGGCATTAATTGATTCCGGAGCAGCAGGAAATTTTATTTCCAAATCATTAGTAAATCAATGGTCTCTACCAGTGATTACCTTAAAAACACCCATTACTGTGACGGCTATAGATGGATCACGTCTCATCAACGGTCTCATCACTCAGAGTACGTCTCCAGTGACACTTCAGATTGGTGCCCTGCATCATGAAGTAATATCGTTTTTAATCCTTCCTGTTACGACAAGTCCGATTGTCTTAGGCCTTCCATGGCTTCAGTGTCACTCTCCCCAGATTGACTGGCGCACCCCTCAAGTCACGTCTTGGGGGCCTGAATGTCACCATCGTTGCCTTTCCCAAGTTATTCCTCTCAAAGTACAGCAATCTTCCATCTCATCTACCTCACCGGGACTCCCTCCTCAATATGCTTCATTTACTGATGTGTTTGATAAAGCTCAGTCTGAACGTCTTCCTCCTCATCGTTCTTGGGATTGTCCGATCGACCTTTTACCTGGCAAGACTCCCCCCAGGGGCCGGGTCTATCCACTCTCGTTACCTGAGACTCAAGCTACATCTGAGTATATACAGGAGAACCTCCAGCGTGGGTTTATTCGACCTTCCACCTCTCCCGCTGGAGCTGGGTTCTTCTTCGTCAAAAAGAAGGATGGATCATTACGCCCTTGCATAGATTTTCGTGGACTCAACGCCATTACTATCAAGAATCGGTACCCCATTCCGCTGATCACTGAGCTATTCGATCGCATCAAGGGAGCCCGTATTTTCACTAAGTTGGATCTTCGTGGTGCCTACAATTTAATCAGAATCCGTTCCGGTGACGAATGGAAGACAGCGTTTAACACCAGAGACGGGCATTACGAATATCTGGTAATGCCTTTCGGGCTGTGTAATGCCCCCGCTGTTTTTCAAGGCTTCATCAATGAGATCTTTCGGGACTTATTATATGTATGTGTCGTCGTCTACCTGGACGACATATTGATCTTTTCCCAGGACCTGCCTTCTCACCACCAACATGTGGCAGAAGTCCTCTCCAGGCTACGAAAAAATTCATTGTTCTGTAAATTAGAAAAATGTTCATTCGAATTACCCCAGATTCCATTCTTGGGGTATATAGTTTCCGGAGTTGGCCTGAAGATGGATCCAGACAAGGTGAATGCTGTACTACATTGGCCCCAGCCAACTACTCTTCGTGCTATTCAGCGTTTTTTAGGTTTTGCCAATTACTATAGACGCTTCATTCAAGACTTTTCTTCCATTGCATCTCCTATTGTGGCCCTGACTCGAAAAGGGGCTAATCCTAAGCAATGGTCGCCTGAGGCTTCTCAAGCCTTTCAAACACTCAAAGAGTCCTTCTCTTCGGCTCCAATCCTTCGACAGCCTGATGTGACACTCCCCTTCTTTCTAGAAGTAGATGCCTCTAATGTGGGCTTGGGAGCTATTCTCTCCCAACGCTCTGAACAGCAAAAATTCCATCCTTGTGCCTTCTATTCTCGGGGTCTTCTGCCCGCAGAGAAGAGTTATACTATCGGGGACAAGGAGTTACTGGCTATCAAAGCTGCATTAGAGGAGTGGAGATACCTATTGGAAGGAGCTCGCCATCCAGTGACGATCTTCACGGATCATAAGAACTTGTCATATCTTCAGTCTGCCCAATGCTTGAACCCTCGCCAAGCAAGATGGTCTCTTTTCTTATCCCGTTTCGAATTAATAATAACCTTCAAACCAGCTGCCAAGAACAAAAAAGCTGACGCTTTATCTAGAGCTTTTGTGACGTCCTCTGATATAGAAGAGGTTTCCAACCATACCATTCTAGACCCCAAATGTATCTCACTGGCTGCTTCATCCACCAAAACGCTACCATTTGGGAAGACTCTCGTGCCTCCTACTCTAAGGAGGAAAATCCTTTCGTGGTTCCATGCCTCTCGTTTTTCTGGACACGCCGGTGAACACAAGACCTTTGAGATGCTCTCTCGAAGTTACTGGTGGCCTTCAATGAGGAGAGACGTCAAAGAGTTCATTGCTTCCTGTGAATTATGTTCCCAATTCAAATCTTCCCGCAGAACTCCAGCAGGGTTGCTGCGACCACTACCCATTCCGTCCAAACCGTGGACCCATATTAGTATGGATTTTGTTACTGACTTACCACCTAGTAAGAATCATAACACTATTTGGGTGGTGGTGGACAGATTTTCGAAGATGGCTCATTTCGTCCCTCTGTCTGGTTTGCCTTCCTCGTCTATCCTGGCCGAACATTTCATTAAAGAGATCTTTCGCATCCATGGATGTCCGTCTGAGATTGTGTCAGATAGAGGAGTACAATTCGTTTCCAGATTCTGGCGAGCCCTTTGTAAAACCTTGGGCATACGATTAGCACTCTCATCTTCTTACCATCCGCAATCTAACGGACAGACTGAGCGTGTCAATCAAGATCTTGAGACTTTTATAAGGATGTTCTCTTCAGCCAATCAAGACAACTGGGTAGAGTTGCTTCCTTGGGCCGAATTCGCCCATAACAACATGTACCATGAGTCATCATCCAAAACTCCATTTTTTGTGGTCTACGGTCACCATCCGTCTTTTCCGGAATTTCCTGCCCTCCCACCCACCCAAGTTCCAGCGGTGGAGACGGCCTGTCAGACCTTTAAAAATATCTGGTCTCAGGTCAAAACCTGTTTGAAGAAAACATCTATCAAATATAAATCTTTCGCAGATAAGAAGAGGCGGGCTATTCCACCACTAAAAATTGGAGATCGTGTCTGGTTATCTACTAAAAACATTCGTTTGAAGGTTCCATCTATGAAATTCGCCCCTCGTTTTATTGGTCCATATAGGATCATTCAAGTAATCAATCCAGTATGTGTGAAACATCTTCTTCCTAAGAATCTTCGGATTTCTAATGCCTTCCATGTGTCCTTACTCAAGCCTCTTATTATCGACCGTTTTTCAAAACCTCCCTCAGCTCCGCAGCCAGTTCAAGTTCATCAGGAGGAGGATTTTGAAATTACTGAGGTATTAGACGCAAAAATTTCGCGAGGAGTACTCCGTTTCCTCGTTCATTGGAAGGGCTTTGGTCCTGAGGAGCGCTCTTGGATCAAAGCTGAAGATCTTAATGCTCCTGCCCTTTTGAAGAAGTTTTATTTCAAAAATCCGGACAAGCCCGGTTCCAGGCGTTCTGTGCCCACCTTTAAAAGGGGGGGTACTGTCACTCACCGGACCGTGAGTGCCTCTTCCCGGACATTTAGGAACCGTGGTCGTCCTCCATTATGAGGGTCTGCGCATGCGCAGCCCTTTCCTATACTTTAGTGTATGTCCCTTTAACTCAATTGGCAGATCAGGCAACACTCCCTATATTAAGCACCTGTGGTCAACACCACGTGGCCTGATCTTGGAGTCTCATTCCCCATGAGCCTCTGAAGGTGTTCCTGTGTTTCCTCGTGTATTCAGCGCTGCTGATTCCTGTGGTTTCCAAACCACTTCTACCTCTGTGGTTTCCTAACCACTTCTCCTACTGTGGTTCCCATACCACTTCTACCATCAACTGTATCATCGTGACTGTTTGCTGATTCCTATCCGCTGCCTCCGTGCACTACAGTCTCCTATACCACTTCAACGCTATTACATTCCATAGTGACTGTTTGCTGATTCCTATCCGCTGCCTCCGTGCACTACAGTCTCCTATACCACTTCTACCATCAACTGTATCATCGTGACTGTTTGCTGATTCCTATCCGCTGCCTCCGTGCACTACAGTCTCCTATACCACTTCAACGCTATTACATTCCATAGTGACTGTTTGCTGATTCCTATCCGCTGCCTCCGTGCACTACAGTCTCCTATACCACTTCAACGCTATTACATTCCATAGTGACTGTTTGCTGATTCCTATCCGCTGCCTCCGTGCACTACAGCCTTCTCTCCTTATCCACTCACCTGTTCATCATCAAGTCTGTGAGCTGATTCCTAGCTGCTGCCTCCGTGCACTACAGCCTCCAGCTGGCAACTCGCCTGTGTTCATCATCAAGTCTGTGAGCTGATTCCTAGCTGCTGCCTCCGTGCACTACAGCCTCCAGCTGGCAACTCGCCTGTGTTCATCATCGTGACTGTGAGCTGATTCCTATCCGCTGCCTCCGTGCACTACAGCCTCCAGCCGGCAACTCGCCTGTGTTCATCATCGTGACCGTGAGCTGATTCCTATCCGCTGCCTCCGTGCACTACAGCCTCCAGCTGGCAACTCGCCTGTGTTCATCATCGTGACTGCTAGCTGATTTCTATCCGCTGCTCCTGTGCACCTCAGCGTCATCTCATCTCTCCCGTGGGTTCGCAGAGTCCTGCTGCCGCTGCCAGTCCTATCGTCCATCTACTGCTGATCCGCTCTCCACGCCTTCCTGGTTCCCCTGGTCTCTACCCTCCTGTCAGCATTGGATTCATGTCCCTGTTGATCTACTTACCTGTGCGCTGCACCTACTAGACTCCTGCTTCTTACATCCAGGGACTTCTCATCCTGTCGGCCTCCTGCCGCCCAGGTATCACTGCACTCCTGTCTGACTGCCTTCTGAACCACGGTATGCATACTTCTCATTGACTGTGCTGGTGTATTGCATATCTTGCTGGACTGTGTTGGTTCTCCTCTGGAGTTTGCAATCCGCTGAGTCTTTTGCCATCATTGACTGTGTTACCTTGTGCTGGATTACTTCAGAGACTTCCTACATTTGCAGACCTGTTCAGTCATTTATATATATTGTGCATATTACTGTGGATCGTGTTTAATGTGCCCGTGTACATCCTGTGTTGCAGTCTCTCCCCGTACACCTCCTCACATATATTTTCAGTGGTACAACTTGCTGAAGGCAGACCACTGATTCCTGTTCCAGTATCACCTGTTCCATTCCTCTCACATAGCAGTGGTACAACTTGCTACCGCAGACCTCTGACTTCCCGGATACCTCCACTTGGATTCCATTCCTACACTTAGACAGCGGTACCACTTGCTATCCGCAGACCGCTGACTCTCATCACCTCCTCGTTTCTGTTGGACATTCCTCCTCACTATAGCAGTGGTACAACTTGCTAACGCAGACCACTGACTACCTCCACTTGCCCTTGTCCATACAGTTCCTCGTGTATTATTACCTCCATATTACCAGTGCTGCTAGTCATAGACTTTCCTGAGCATCTCATCATCTACTATTGCCTGTTCCGTGATCACCCTGCTACCAGAGTACACTATTACCATCTATATTGCTCTGGTAAGCTTACCACCTGGTGATCCCTGGGTAAAGACTCCTAGTGCCCGTGACAGTCTAGCCACAGTCAGTAGAGGTAGGGACCTTAACCATCTAGGAACGTCATCCATGTTACGCCATTTGAAGCAAGTTCATGGCAAGCTGTTATTAAAATCAGAAACTTATGCTAAAAAATTAACAACAAGCAGTCCAGCATAAGCTAGCTCCCTTCTCACAGCTAGATCTGGGCACCTGCTATCTACACCGACAACACCTTCCTCATCAATATCCTCACTAGTGAGCGTAGTTAGTCCTGCATCCAACTTGCTAAGGCTAGATGACTCCTCCCCTATCCAGTATTCCTCTAAAGAATTCTTCAGCGTTGGACACTGCTGCTGCTGCTGCTGCTGGGGCAGGATCTTCATCCCAGAAGCAGACCAAGAAGAAGATTTGTAGTAGTTTACAACAATTGACTGTTAAACAATCCTTTGCCAGAGGTAGCAAGTATGAAAGCTGTCACCCAGTTGCAAAGCAGATCACAGACGATATGGTGACTATGCTAGTATTAGATCTGCATCCAATATCCACAATTAATGCAGCTGGTTTTAGACAGTTATATGAGGTCCTGTGTCCCCGTTACCAAATTTCATCATGACACCATGTTACTAGTAAGGCAATTCCTCACCTCTACCAGAGGTTAGAAAAAATTTAATTATTGGGCTACAAAATGACATTCCACCCACTGTACACTTAACCACAGATATGTGAACAAGCAGAACTGGGCAAACTAAAGATTATATGACTCTGATAGCCCACTGGGTTGGTGAGGCAGGCTACTCTGTGTATCACCGGCTTCACTAAGAGGCATACCACTGACAACCTGTGAGAAAAACTAAGGGATGTCATTGCAACATGGCTTATCCCTTTTGGACTCTCCTCGGGATATGTAATTTCTGATAATGCCACCAATATTGTGAGAGCATTACAGCTGGGTCAATTCCATCAGATTCCCTGTTTTGCTCACAAATCATCTTGGTGGTACAGCACTTTTAAAAAAATGACAGGGACGTGCAGGAAATGCTGTCTGCGGCCCTAAAATTTTCGTAGAGTACTGGCATTCTGTAACAGCATGTAGGAGATTGCAACAGCTAAAAGAACAATTTAATTTGCCCTGCCACCAAGTGAAGCAAGAGGTGGTAATAAGGTGGAATTCCACCCTTTATATGCTTGTGAGGAAGGAGGAACAGCGAAAAGCCATCCATGCTTACTCCACAAGCCATGACATTGGAAAAGAAGGGGGGAATGTATTTTAGTCCAGCGCAGTGGAGAATATTTTCCATGTTGTGCAAGGTGCTGAAACCATTCGAAGCAGACACCTGTGAAGTGAGTTCAGACACTGCTAGCTTGAGCCAAGTGATTTGCTTAATTAGACTTTTGGTAAAGTAGCTTGAGAAATTGAAGGAGGAGATGGAACAAACATATTAACCTAAGTAAATCGAACTTGTAGATCAAGTACTTTATTCGCTTCGCCAGGATCCAAGAGTTATCAACATCTTGAAATCGGATCACTACATTTTGGCGACTGTGCTTGATCCTAGGTTTAAAAGCTATGTCTTCTCTTTATTTCCAACTGACCCAGATCCCAAAAGATGCAATGAGCTCCTGGTGAGCAAGTTGACATCTCAAGTGGTACGTGAAACAAAGGCGTCTCCTCCTTCAGTTTCTCAGGCTACTGCTGCTAGGAAAAAACTAAGCTTTTCCAAGAGACCCAGGGATGATGCAGATGAGTCAGCACAACATTTTGACATATGAAGGATTGCCCAAAAATCGTGGCACCTCTGCTGTAACTCCACCTGATCCTACTATCAACATCCAAAAAATGGTGAGGATTATTTTAATGACAGCATAGAAATAGACACATCAGACAGTCTTTTTACACAGTGGGAGGAAAAAAAAGGCAATTTGGAGACAGATGTACACGCCCGCTTTGCAAAACCTAAGCTGCCCACCCTCCAGTGTGTACTCAGAAAGAGTTATCAGCACAGCCGGGAACCTTGTCAGCGATCGGCGTAGGAGGCTACATCCTAAAAATGTGAAAAAGAAGAAGTTCACCAAAATGAACTACAAATTTCATGAGGAAGGCCTATACCGGCAATTACATCAAAGTACAGAGACTTCTGTAATGGTGCATTCCAGTGGGGATGAATTAATGGGTTTGTTAAACTGTACATGTCCATTTTAACATATTACCAAGGACAATTCCATCTTGCACTGCTTGACATTTTGGCCTTGGTCTATCAGCTTATGTAACAGTCGACAATTCTGGTGTCAACAGTATTATTAGGTCGCCAATTCACATGGTGGACACTATGATTAGGTAGAAAATTCAAATGTGGACAGTATTATTTATTATAGGGCTAGGGATAGGGACAGGTCTAGGGACAGTATTGCCGCTTTAAAACCAGAAATCTCACTGTCGCAATTGTCAGTGATGCAAAACCCACTGGCCGGCATTTTCTGCAGCTGAAATTGATCATCTTTTCTGGTAAGTCTGTACATTAACCATGTCGGCTTTATCGTAATAGCTATTTTTTTGTCATTATTAGCATTGTCGCTATAACTACTACCACCGAGTTCCCTAACTGTTCTATGAAATATGCAACATGTGGCTCTCCGGCTGCAAGCCTGTCTTCTCCATCATCATTATCACCATTTATTTATATAGCGCCACTAATTCCGCAGCGCTGTACAGAGAACTCATTCACATCAGTCCCTGCCCCATTGGAGCTTACAGTCTAAATTCCCTAACACACTCACAGACAGAGAGAGACTAGGGTCAATTTTTTTTGTAAGCAGCCAATTAACCTACCAGTACGTTTTTGGAGTGTGGGAGGAAATTATAAAGAAATGATGCAGAGTAAGACTGAGCACATAATATTATGCATACAGGGCCTGATTTAGAGTCCAATGGAATTTACACTTAACACGTAAGTGTAAATTGCATCCTGTATCATGCACAGTGCCCTGCAAAGTAAATGATTAAAAAAATAAATGTAAAAAATTGCTCTTTTCCCCCCCAAACAGCACAAAGGTTGGTTAAGCTGTTCAGGATGGGGTACACACCTGTTTTTTTAAATTTAATAATTGTTTTAAATCTTTTTTCAATGCTGCAAGGTCTACAGCAGAAAACACCAGCAAAAGGTCCCTCTCCTAAAGATCTATTTGCGGCTGCTTTCAACTCAGCATAGCATGAAAAGTGCGTGAACTCACCTTTACATTGCTGGACTCACCCACTACCTTCCCCGTTCCACCTCTCTAAGTGCGGAGAAGTGCAAAGGGGAGGTCCATCTTAGTTAGAATACAAACTTGGAAGGATCCTTTGCTAAAAGTGCTATTTGTGCCAGGGCCATCTTAACAACATTATTGGCCCCCGGGCAAAGCAGTGCAACGGGGCCCCTAGATATAGATATAGATATAGATATATAGATGAATACAGATACAGATATAGATATAGATATATATAGAGATAAAGATAGATAGATGTACTTGCTCAGTGACCATTGTAGGTTTTTTTTGCAGGTTTTTTTCTTTTGCAGGATTTTTTATTCTCATTAAGAGCCGTGCCTATTGGGCCCCCTTGCCCGTGGGGCCCCCGGGCAGCTGCCCATCGTGCCCAATGGAAAAGATGGCCCTGATTTGTGCTGATTAATTGGAGTTGCGTCTCACTCTAAATCAGGCCCATAATGTGCAATTTCTACAAAAATGAACAAAATGATAGTGTCCTTTTTAACTGTCGGTTAGGTATATTTACATAATTCCTTATTTCTGCATGGTTGTTTATATATTTCCGTTTCAAAAGTGTTGTATCTTAAATGAGTGTTCATAAATGTCCATTAAATATACAGTCAGTTTGCTCACCCTCATTACTGCATTCAAGCTAATGGTTTCAGGTTTTGGTTTTGGTTTTGGTTTTGCCAAAACCACCCTTGCATGTTTTGGTTTTGTTTAGCTATTTTTTATAAAATTTCATTTTTTGGGGTAAAATCACATAATTTCGTTATTATTTTGTACCTCATTATTATTTACCTCACTAACACTAAATTCCAGTGATTTCCATTCAATTTTTACCATCTTACAGGTCACAATATGCTTTTCATACACTTTCAGCCAAATACTGCAGCGATCTGGCTGGATGGTAAGCGACAGAGCAATGACTCAAACTTAAGGAAACCGAGCCCGCCCATCTCTAACAGGAACCATATTGTTTGTTTCTCTGTTGCTCCATCACTTAAAACAATGGGCCATATATAGAGATGGATGCAATTTATGGTTACAACTTAAATTGCATCTGTTTAAAAGACATAATTTAAATACTATTGAGAGCCTATGATCTTAAGATAGGTGCAGCTCTGCATAATACTCAAAATGTGCACAATTCAGTAAGATACACTTAAAGCATATCATACTTTAAAATCTTAAGCCAGATAAATAAAAAAAGGAAAAAAAGCTGAGTGCCCCCACTCCATAAAAAAGACAAACCAGTCATAGCGCTGCCGAACTAGGCTTGTATTGGATAAATTAGAGGGACAAAAAGTGTGGGTCCTTCTGTCATAGTACCAAACTAGTCCTAGGCCAGTCGGCACAGAACAGAATTCCCCAGGGGGATCAGGCCCGCAAAAAATGTAGCCACCCCCCCCCCCCTCTCCTTTGCAGTAACCAAACCCATGCTGATAACACTATGGTTCTTCCTACATCTCTGGTGCGGCAGGTGCAAGGTAATGAAGTAAAATAAAGAGCTAATAATACATTTTCCCCATGGTGAACTACAGATCCCAGCATGCTCAGGCCACCATTAAGTGTTTGGGCATTCTGGTGCTTGAAGTACTACAAGCATCAGCAAACTCATGGCTGCCAGGGCATGCCTGCATTTGAGGGACCACAAGTGCCAACATGGCCAGGCACGAAGGCCTGCTGGTCCCTGTAGTGCACCAGACAAAATGTCAGTAAAATACACACACTGATGTAAAAAAATAATTGCGATAAAACACCCCTCTATATTTCCTTATTTAATCATAAGGTTACCACGGTCATCTTCATCTGAAACAATTCTGGCCTTTAGAAAATAAAAAATGACATATTCACAACTAGACTAGCTCCGTCAAGAGTTTCAGACAGAACTGAGTTCTTAGCGGATATGTAGATGTCAGAGGCACAACTGGGAGATATGACTCAGTCTGAATACAGACTAATCGATACTCCTTTTTACTGGCAGGTGCAGTGCAGAAAAGCTCTGTCTTGCTTACATTTAGGATTTCCTACAACTCTACATCAGGCCCAATGGCTCATTGTTTATGACACTTTATAGCATTGCCACATAACCGTGGAGAAAATTTACATTTGCCACTTTTAAATGACTGGATGAGAGGGTGATTGCAGCTTCTACGACAAATCATGGAGCCCTGGGAAAACAGCTGCAAGTAACAACCCCTGTGCCTCCAGTAACTAGTGAAAGGAAGCCCATCAGCAATAGAGACCTCCAGATAGGATGGCATAGCCCTGCATACATCCAGTGCAAAATGGATCTAATTGTTGGCAGTGAACAGCACTATAAACTGTCTCCCCTTTGCTAAGGAACAAACACGGCGATGCCATCCAGCCTATACAGATTCATTCTGCATATGAGCAGTGCGCCCAGCCATAGATATCTACTATTGCGCATGTGCGACCCCTACAAGGAAACTGCGTGGAGGTGCAGTGTCATCTTCCGTTCCCTGCTATGTGTTAGCCTGCGTAGGGAACAAGTACATCCAGCTGAGCAGCGTATTTATGCTGCGCATCAGGAGCCAAATAACGGAGCTGCATGGAGGTGCAGTGTCTATCTGCCCTGTATAACTAATAGATGTACTACATGGACCTGTAGT